>NW_026848116.1:0-288132 GCF_021821965.1 Ordospora pajunii
ATTAGTGATGGGATATGAAATGTGGAATGAGAATAAACTAATAGCGAATAATTGAGTATTTTAATAGTGTATGTGTATTAATATAGCAGTGGAAATATGAAGTATATCGGAATGAGAATATACGAACGGAATTATGAATTAATTAACAATAACAATTAAATAAAAGTAACAGTGTATGCTGTGTAATGATGTAATAGCAACGCCCTTGCAATGTATGATAACAGGAGTATCCGTAAAATGATGGTATAAATGTTTGATAGTATTGATGATGGCACGTTGAAGAGCATAATGAATGGAATGGATTATAATCAAAAGAAATCTTTTTTGATTGAACTAAGCGAGTCAATGGAAGAACCTAAACTTGAGCCTATTGAAGCGGATACAGTATATATGTACGATACGCAAGAAATAATAAGCGAAGCCAAGCAATATAAAATAGACAAAGTATGGCGAGTGTATGGATATGATAGTGTGCCTAACTTGTTGCTGAGCATGAGTGACGAAGAAATAAAGATGGTGCTGAAACAGCTGGGTCATAAACACGAAATTGATGCCTTGATCTATGTTGGTATTAATAAGAGGTATGAGAATGCAGATGAAAGAAATGACGATGTGAAAAGAATATTTGATGCAATTGAGGATAAACAGAGGAATGAATTGTTGAATGATGCCTTTAAGAACAGTTTTGATAGGAATAGACTTGATAAGCTGCTGGCAATGCTGAAAGATGCATCTGTTGAGTATAAGAAAATAGCATATATGTTGCTTGGAGTTGAAGACAAGATAATTGTAATGAATACAATTGGTCGGATAGTAAGCTCGTATGGGAAGTATAGATATGTGACGAATATATTGCTGAGCATTGATGATGATAATGACTTGGGAAACATGATTTCTAAACTTAAAGATAAACCAGAATTATTTGTAAGTATATTGAATGGAGCTGATGATGTTGATAAGCTTAACAGATTGTTTAATATTATGATAAGCGAAGCAAGTGGGCTAACAAAAAAATATGTGGAAGCTGTATTAGATAACCTTGTGATCAATCAGAATATTGTTAATGAGTTGATAGATAAACCGGAGGATGAGCAGAATCAAATACTGGGGAGAATTAATAGTGCACAACTAGCTGATAAAATAATAAAGTGTGCAATCAAAGAAGTACAAGCACAAGCTAATCTAATAGCAAAGCAAGAGGCACAGGCAGAAAGAAGAGAAGAGCATGTTAAGCTAATAGCTGCAGAAGAACAGAAGAGAAGGATGCTAGAAACAACGGCAATATTAATAATATTGTTGGTGGCATTGATTGAGGCATTGATTACAGGAATGAGTATAAAGAATGCACTTATTAATGGGAATGCGATGAATGATCAAGCAGTAATGGCAGCAGTGACGACAGTAGTGATGGTAGCAGTGATGCTGAGTGTGATTACGTATGTGAAGTGTGCAAATAGGCCAGTGTGGTATGACAGATTGATGATAGGAGGATGTGTAATGATGGCGCTGGTGAGAGTATTCATGGGTGTGTATGGAGGAGTGAATGTGAATGAGTATGTGAGAATGAGATTAATGTGATGATTGTTGCACTGAGCACATGTGTAATGGCAATGGCAGGATGGATGATAAAGAGTATGGGAGTGGATGTGAGAGTAATGAAATACTGCAGTAGTAATAATGATAAGTAGTAGTGATGGGCATGAAATGCGAAATTTGGAATGAGAATAAATTAATAGTTAATAATTGAATATGTTAATAGTGTATGTGTGATGATTTGAATGAGTATATGTGGGTTAAAAGATTAATAAGCAAT
Organism: Ordospora pajunii; assembly: GCF_021821965.1. Taxonomy (NCBI): domain Eukaryota; kingdom Fungi; phylum Microsporidia; family Ordosporidae; genus Ordospora; species Ordospora pajunii. The sequence goes on from NW_026848116.1 coordinate 1,814, forward strand.
CAGATGCATGACATGTACATTTGTACAGTGTGGAGGATGTGCTGATAGCAAGAGTAAGAGTAAAATAGATTTAGGGCTGTGCGCTTAATGCCTGGGAAGATATGATATGCAGAATGGGAGACCTATGATGCCACTATGATTTTTAAATATCAGTGTGATGTATGCATGCATATGTGCAGTGAATATGAATATGAATAAAATAAATTTATTAAATATAAATAGTAAAATTGGAATGCAAAAAAATTGTAATGAATAATACATCTATTCAAGAACCACAAGCTAAACAAGCTTATCATAAAAGTTGGATAGAGCAACCTCTTATAAAGACTATACATTTTTATTACATAAATCATTCGAAAATACAGCTATATGAGAATCATTTGAAGAAGTTAGAGGATAAAAAAGCTGTAAATATAACAAAATCTGAAGAATTTGATATAAAATACAAATTTGAAATACAAAAGATATTAAACAATAGAGACGATGCTATTTCAAAAGAGCCAATAGGTTTAGATTATCAAGAGCCATGGATGAAAAAAATGAAGCATGTGATTCCTAAGAGTTTTAACAAGATAGGAAAGTTGTTTAAAAAAAGAAATACTGAAAGGGAAGATGAGTTACTTGCTGAAATAAATTCTTATATACAAACAGAAACAGTATGTAGAAAGATGATTGACAATGAAATAAAAAACACGATAGAAAAGATAAAAGAGATAAAATCGTTAATAAGCAGTGCAAATGTACATGTTAATGGAAATTATATTGAAATTGAAGAAAAAATAAAAAAACAGGAATTGCTCACCAGAGAAAAATGCTCATTACAGCAAGAAAAAAACGATTTAGAATCTATGAAATATAATATATATTTGTTTTTGATGCAATTGGTAAGAAGAATAAGAGAAACAAATCTGCTTTCTATTATAAATGAAATGAAGTTTTCCAAGGCAGAATTTTATAAGCATATTATGATTATTCATAATTGGCGCCATTTTGATGATATTCATAGTTTCTTAAGTATATGTTCTATTGATCCGCAGTTATCCGCGTCAATAATTAAACAAACAATAGAATTAATGGATAAAAGAGACACTGATTTGGTTTTTGATGCAGTACATTTTATGGATCGCCAGATATCTAAAGCCTCTACGTCTATAGTTAAAAATGAGAGCGTTGAAGAGCATTGTAACGGGTACCCTGTGAAAGAGCCTATTGAAAGGCTTGAGAGTGAATCTAGCATTCTTAAGAGAATAAAACCTTTCGAATGGACCTATCTTTTACTGATAATAGCATCTTTATTTTATCATGAAGAAATTCACAGCATTTATCGTAATGTTAAAGAGACTGATATTATATAGTATTTATTTCATAAATAAATATCAACGTTTGAGCCTATGCGAATAGTTGAGTAAAATGGCCTAAATTTAAGTATTTAATGGCTTGCTAATTAGCAAGGATTTTCTTAATTCACAGAATATGATCTAAATGTGTAGTTTCTAAATTCTTACCGGCAGAAAAATCGATGATGGAGATTACAAATGAAAATACAAATGTAGATATTTGAGGCCAATCACTCTTCAAATCCAGTTTATCCCACTTTTCAGATTGAAGTGAGGGAATAAAGTACTTTAGAAGTGAAAATATCTTCAATAAAGATGTGCCAAGCATACTTGCAGTCATGATGAATAAATAGAATTTCTCGGCAGAAAATTTATCTATTTTACAATAAACAATTGAGTACATAAGCATAGCTACTACTATAACATTAATCCAAACTTCAATATTGCGATTTATAGTCAGTGGACCAGGAACCATGCCTCCAGATGTTACCATAATGTGTACAAGCATAAATATATGTGCATCGTTATACGTTCGTGTTTTTTTATGTTTTCCATAAAGCTTCTGCGAATTGCTTTTCATAACACTGGAATAAAACGCATAGAGAAACATAATCGTGAATATAACCAGAAAATTAAGTAGCATAGAGAATAGAATTCGCTTTGCTATGCTTGTAGATTTTACAATTTTATCCTTTAAACTGATTATCCAAAGCACAAATAGTGGCAAACAGGTTATGCTAAAGGCTATAGGGGAAAAAAAATTGTTTAAAAAATTGAATTGATTCGTAAATATCAGTAAAACGAATAAAACAATACAGAAAGAACTACACTGTCAAGAACCACTCCCTGTATACTCCATCCCTCATTTATCTCCGTGTTTTCCATGCTATGGGTAATTTACTCAGTTTTAATTGTTTGTGGATTAATTATCAATCTCGATCCATGAGCACAGATATGCCAAATAATATACAGAAAACTAGATCTCGATTTATTCGTCAACAAACAATACTCCTTTTGGATACAAACTGGGAATCTCGGAAATTTTCTTAAATCCCCTTTCAATCGGGACTGTTTGGTTCATCCTGAACAGATTAAATCCTTTTCGATTCAGCCTTGCCTCGATCGCTAAGAAAAGATCATCCAAAGTGTCTTCTTTTGAAAACCCAAGAATGGATGATGTTCCATCACCATGCCATAGTTTTATCTTGCAGTCATAAATGTCTTCTGTTCTCTCGATCGTCTCGTTTAGTAGCTTCTGATCCTCAATACGCTCTTGCTCTAGCTTTTCAGCCATATCTGCTTTTATCTGGTTTATTAACTGCTCTTTATAGATTCTCTCCCTCAGCATTGTCTCTTTTCGCTTTTTCTGGATCTCCGATATTTCGTTCGAAATGGACGGAGTGCTTTCTCTTTTGACTTGCTTGACTCCTTTGTGCGATTTGTTTTGGTTTGCACTTATGATCGAATCAACAAGAAAGTCTATATCTTTAGATCCTGTTTCCTTCATAGCAGCTTGGATCTCTGCCTCTGTAAACCCGCTCTGTACCAGATAGCTTATAATTTCCTCATCATTGGCATTAGATTTGTTTTCCTCCTTCATTCAGGGATGCTCCAAAACTATTATTCATCAATACATGAAATTCAAATATCAAAATGCTTAGACAACCACAGCAAACGAGCATTTATTGATCACTGCATCCCGTATCAAGCATCTCAAGCTCACCATTCGATGCTTTCGATGCCATAAGCACATTCTCAAGCAATATTCGCTGTGCCTCAGGCACATTCTCATCAACGCCTGCCCATGCTTCCAAGACATTCTGTGTAAATGCCCTTGCAAAGCTAAAGCTCAGTGTCCATGTCCTACATCCTCTCTCTAAGTTTAGAGCATTAAGGTACTTCATTGCATTTTCTGTCCCTTGCCCTCCGCTCAAAAACACAATTCCAGGCACTGCGCAAGGAATCGTCGATAGAAGAGCCTTGAATGTCAAATATGCAACCTTCTTTGGCGTATACTCACTGTTGCTTATTGAGCCTCCAGTCACGAAGCTCGATTTAATCAGTACACCAGGCATATATACAGATTCGTAATTCAAATACATCACTAGTGTACTCAAAATCCTTCTAGACATCTCAAATGCTCTCTCAATTGTATAATCTCCTTCAAAAAAGATCTCGGGCTCGACAATCGGAACAAGGCCATTCTGCTGACATGTTATTGCATACTTTGCCAGGACCTCACAATTATCATTGATACAGTCCTGCGATGGAATCTCGTGGTCAAAGTAAAACAAAGAGCGCCACTTTGTAAACGTTACACCCTTGAGTGCAGGAGACTTGCATCGCAAATCCAGATCCTCCAATCCTACAGATATTTTCTCTCTTTGCTTATAGTCAATTAATCCCTTGTCAAGCTTTATTCCAATAGCAATGTTTTTCCTCAGAAGCACATCTGTTAATTTTGATCCATTCTTGTCAACCTGGTCAAGCGCTTCTTCGTGGAAAATAACTCCGCTTATGTACTTATCTATTTGTTCGGCACCAAACAAAAGCTCCCTGAATCGTCTCCTATTTTCTGAATTGTTTTCTATCCCAAGCTTTGCAAACCGCTTCCCCAATGTGCAAGGTGTTTCATCTGCCGCAAGAATCCCCTTTCCGTTCTCCAAAAGCTTCTTTGCATTCATGCCCAACTTCAGTAGATGATTGCAGTCCATCACAGGTATTTGAGCACCCCTGCAATGTTATTAATATATACACTTGTGGCTCCACGCAAACCCCGCTCGCAAATGCATATCATACCAATAAACATGCCTAAATTTCATTCGCAAAGCATAAATTGAAAACAACAATGAGGTATTTGCCAGATCGCAATCTCACATAACCAGAAATTGAAGACAGCAACATAAATTCAACTTTACGACACCCTGAATGCGTTTTAATGTGTTTGTACAAGGCGATTTTGAGAATATCAGAGGCGTTTTTATCTCACAGTCATATCCAATCAGAATCAGGTGCGCATGTGGTAAAGAGCATGAAAAAAACGTCGTGATATCAAGCGAAGACAACGATGTCAATAAAAAAAATGAAGAAGTCAACCTGTGTGTCACATGCCATGAATGCAAGCAGCTCATGACATTCAAAATACTAAAGCTTGACAACCAGATAGAATGCATTCTTACAAAAGCACATCCGGATGATGATTCAGAAAGTGTTTACTTGACAGAGATGGAGAAGAACAGATTTATGGTATCTAAAATACAGACGAATGGTGCAGAAGTGGTCTCCGTTGTTGATTGCATTCTCAACCTGGTTTCTGACGACGGGGTGCTTTTCAAAGACGTTAATACTCGAGAAAAGACAGTGGCAGAGTTTAATACTAAAAGCAAAATGTCCTCAATAGTTCACTTTTCTCTTGTTGTTGAGCAGACAAAACATTAAACATGTTGTCTAAGATAGTTTAGCTGTATATTCGATTCGTACTGCATGCCTCTACTGATTGGGAATGAATATCCTAAAAAGAGTTATTGTGTATGTGCCAAATGCTATTTGTGCAAAATACTTCTCCTCGAAGGTGCAGCTCCCGGAAAAGTGTGCACCTGCAAACACACACCAGCCCTTTCCAAATTTGCTGTCAAGCATACTCTTGAGTGACTCTGAAATTTTTGTAGGCGGGCTTTTGTCTGTGAATTTTGACAGATTAATTATTATCTGGCTTTTTATTTGTTCATCCAGCGCCTCTCGCTGCTCAAAAACTGGCACAATGATTTTTGGACCGTCTTCTATTTTTGCACTGCTTGCCTTAGGCTTCGATGTCTTTATTGATGTGCTCGAGTCTGAACTGCTACTGCTTGATTCTTGGAGATCGGATGCTTCCTTGGCTTTGGAATCGCTGTTGTCGTTCTGTGCCGCTTTGCTAGTGGATGTAGAGGTTTCCTCGGCCATAATTGCATGCGACGTGGCTTGCTTAAACATCATGTTTACCAATCGTATTGTTGCTTGTGATGGCGTCCAATCCATGTGCTTAGCTTGGCCAGATGTAAAATGCACCAACAGACTTTTGAAATTAACTGTACCCCGTATTTCCTTTCTTGACAATCTCCCCGTGATTCCATAAGAATAAAAATAATTGATGAGCCAACCCTAATGCTTCCGAACGAAATCGATCCGTACGAGTTCAAGTTTTTTGGGAAGGACATGCTTCCACTATCGGACACACACAATCTGTTTAGAAGCTCTCGATTTCTGAAGAATAACAGCGTCGTGAAGGCTATATCAAAGACAAACCAAGGACTCGTCATGATGGTTCGTAATCCAGCAGGATCAGTTATATACACGCCAGAAAGCAAGATAACATACAAGTCGAAGAGCAAGAAAGCCAATTTGAAGAACGTTGCAAGAAGATTCTTGAATGCAAGGATCATTGATTTTGCAATACTGCGATTTGGAAACTTTCACTGCTGTCTATCAAGATGGGACAAGGATATATGCAGCTTTTGTGTCGTAGCATGCATCAACGGCCAAACATCTGAGAATATGTTGTTGAATCCGCCTGTGATATTGGGAGCGGTTGTGGAGAATTCGTGTGTTTCAGATGATGCGCCATTCAGATTCAAAGATTTTGCTCAATATGGAAAGCTGCTTGGATCGGATGAGGACAGTGATAAGCCCTGGAAGACGAAAACCAGTAGAAATGCAGTGTTATCGCCTAGACTGAATGATGTAAAGGTGAATCAGATTGATGGCTTTCCAAAAAAAGACATCTATTCGCTGAGGCATGACATGAATGAAAGTGCTTATGATGGAATCAACGAGATTGGCATGAACATTAGCGATAGCTGCATGATAGATATGATGTCTAGCGTTTCAGAGGTTGAAGCAGAGAATCTTCATTCTAGGCCATACAAAGACGTAAAAGATGGAGAAGGAGTATTTGACTACGTAATATCAAAGATAAAGAAGCTTTTCTGCAATAGTGAAAATAACAATGCGAGCACAATGAGTGTACAGACCATCAAGCCATGGATTGTTATCGAAGAGGATGGAATAAAAGAATCCTTTATCGAAAGTCGTGCTGTAGACTCAAGGCTGGACTGCTTGCCCAAGAAGGAAAGAATTTCTAAAAAGGCAAATTCTAAAAGCACAATAAAGTTTGGAACAATCAATGAAGGAAGCTTGTATTGCGTGCAAAAGACAGTGGGATATCTGTCTATGGCAAACTTTGATCGGCTAGAAGCTTTCATCTTTGGTATAATCAAGCACATGAAGAAAAGCAATGTCAATTACGTAGAAGTACGCTCAGAGATTGATTTCTTTATTGTTAACAAAAAAGGATATACATACATATATGCTAGAGACATGCTTCACAGGATGGAGAACGAGTATCTCCAGAAATTTAGCATCCTGTTCAAGAGGTTGGAGCTTGAGGTCATATAGAAGCCTTTAAACAATTTATATTCATTTTTTATTTATGTTATCATATAAGAATGAACATACTTTGTATAGATCACATTCGTCGTGTGCTTTATGGAATGAGCATCATAAAGGCACTGCCTCTTTGATGCCTTAACAATAATAAATTATAGATATTACAGCAATCTTCTTATTTTCTTCCTATCAACAACACGTATTCTGAAAGGTTGTGCAAGTCTTTCCAAATTAAGAAGCGGCATTCTTTTCAATGCGTTGGCATCGATTTTGGGCAACTGCTTGACAAGAATCTTTCCATCTTCCCTGCAAACAGATATCCCGCTGCATATCCTCTCTATCACTTCCTCTATGCTTTTGAATCGCGTGCCCTCAATTCGAAACCGGCTTTTGCTCAGATACTCTTTATAAACCTGTCCCATCTCTTTGTACTCCGGAATCTGAGATATATACGATTGAAAGTCCGTAATAAAATTGCTTGTGTTCCTCTCAACCACCAAACCTTTGTTTTTACTATACTCATCTTCATGCTTCAAATGAGAATCTGTTTCAGCATGAGCTTTGTATGCCTTCTTTGTGTTAAACTTCCTCTGGCATGCAATGCAAAACATCACAGCCCTTCTCCACAGTTATTCTATATTTGTTGGTCATATACTTCTCATGTAGAATCAAAGAGCAATGAACAACACAAAAAACAAAAGAGAAAGCAGCAGTCCTCCAAATATAAAGTAGATCCATAATCTAAATCGTTTCGGAGACGAGCTCTTAACACTTTTGATTGTTGCAAATATCCTGCTTAACGAAAGCTGGAATGATTGGTCCAGCTGCGCCATTTTCTTATTCTGTTTCTCTATTTCTTTAGTCATGTCTATAGAAATATTCCTCAGTGTGCCTAGCCTTGAAATAAGCATCTGCCCCTCATCCTCATTTGCGTCTTCTTCATGCACATCATCATACATTTTTTTCATGGGCTAAAAACACACTTTCTACCAAAATACTTCCTGCATGCACCAAAACATACCGCAAATATCACTCAAGACTTTAATGAAGATTCTTCTTTGATCCACATGCACGGCCAGTACGTCTGGCTCCAACAAGTCCAATCCTCTGCTCAAATGGCGCCCTCTTTGAAACCGTTGTGGGCTTTCCAACATGCTGATGATTTCCTCCTCCATGCAAGTGATCAACAGGATTCATTGCCACTCCTCTAACCCTTGGGAACACAAGTCCACGGGCCTTTGCTCGGTAATGTGCAACAGACGCTTTCAGTAGGGGCTTATCATGGATACCTCCTCCAGAAGCAACTCCTACAATGCACCTGCATTCGCTACTAATCAGCCTCTTCTCCCCAGACGGTATCTTTATCATCGTCTCATTGCTCTCCTTCCTGTGATTGACAACAAGCGTATAGCTTCCATTCACCATAGAAAACGACCCTCCGTCCCCATAAGCACGCTCGACAGAGTTAATTGCCATTCCTTCAGGCACATTCTTAACCTTAGTAATATTGCCAATCAAGGCAGGCGCATCATCTCCAATCATGATCTTCTGCCCAGTTCGGATCCCTTCAGTCGCAACAACAAAGCTATCGTGCTCCTTAAAGCTCAAAATCGCAATAGGCACGCCTCGGCCCCTCTCATGCACAATGTCAATTACCTCTCCCTCTTCCACGTCTTTTATCAACGGATAGCTGAGAGAAAGCTTGACAATAGGCTGCCGCTGCTTCTTCTTCAACTCTCTGGTTCTTCTTGAAATCTTACCCATTTCAGGGCTTGAAAATCATGCAAGTTTTAACAGAGGAATTCGAAAAAATTTCTGCCAAGCACAAGCATCAAGAGCTGCATCTTCAAGGATTCTCACCAGAACAGGTGTACTACCAGATCGAAGATCTGTGTCTACACATCCTGCAAACATCGGAGTCTGCAATAAACGATCTTTGCCCAATATACGAAGACATGCCTCAGCCAATCGATCACAAATGCAATTGCAAAGACATCCAGCAAGACTGTTGCGTCTGTAACAATAGCAGCATTGCATCAAACACGCCTAGCTTCATACAAGACGAAGACTCTTCAATCTGCAGTTCAGATCCCAGTAATGAAAACAGCTCGAGCTATGCTTCTGAACACAGTTTGGATTCAGACGACTTTAAAATCTCCAGAGAAGACATCTCGCATATGCCGGCCGAGGATCTCATGAAGCTTCTGGATTCTAAAACTAGGCATGCCTCAAAACATTACATCGATGATTCACATTCTTCAGAAGATGACTCCCAGCAAAAATAAAATTCATTCATCTTCACTAATCATATTTATTAGTAACACACTTATAGCTTCAAAATCTAACATTCTACAGATTCTTATTGCTTTTGCACCCTCACCACATATCTGTATAAGCTATCCTACTGTCGGTCTACACATCTCACTTCCTTATAACTGTAACATTCTTGATCTTATCCAGACACGATATGCTCTGCTTCTTTTTGCCCATCCTTGCTTCCTCAATCCTTACACTCCTCACCTCAGCATCCGGAACAAATCCATTGTTTCCAAAGTCAACCATCTTCATCAAATCGCCCTCAATTTCATTATACAACGCAATAATGTCATTCGCCTCTTCACATTCAACCGAGTCAACATCATCCACAACCTCGATCACCTGCTTGATTTTGTACTCATAGTTGTCAAACGTACCCTCTCGGATCCTCTTCAGCGTGACTCTTTCAATTTCATCATTCTGCTTCGATGAAAACGGAACAAGCGGTGGCCCTTGCCTAAAATCAATCTCTTTCTGCGCTAGCAAACTGTCTTTAGGCCTCTTGGTCTTGTCAACCTCTCCCATATGCCTCCACTCCTTATCCTTCACTAAAAGCTTCTCTATCTCCTCAATCCTCTCACTGTTCATGCAGCGGTTGTATCCCTCATTTAAATATCTCAGATTCACTCCAAATATTTTACCATCCGCTATTGCTCATTTCAAAGTAATCGCAAGCAACATTGCTAAGATTCATGCAGCCTTCTGGATCTTCTTCACAATGCACTCCTCAGTGCACCCAAGAAAATCATCCAAATGCCTGCATATCTCAAATATCCCATCATCGTCCTCTCCAGGATTATACTCCTTGCAGCATATCAGATTCTGGTCATAGATAGACTTGTCCACGCTGTCGTCAACAAGAATGCACCGCTCAACATCAAACCCATGATTCCTTGCAACCATATCAAGATCCTTTATCCAAAGATTCGCATCTGAGTCAACCTTGCATTTCCCTGCCTTACAATCAATCTGAGAATACCAGCCAATATGTTCGTCAAATCCTAGACTCTCAAGATAATCCACAAGAACCTTTGCATTGGCCTCCATTCCCGTAGTCCACAAAATATAACTCACTTCATGCGTCTTCAAAAATTTCAAAAGAACGCCAAGTAGAGGCCTTTCATACAAAATAAACTTGCTTGTTACTTTGTCAGGCATTCTTCCCTTCTGCTCATACTCCTTTGGCTCACTTTTGCCTTTACGACATTTCTTTATCAACGTCCCATTTATATCAAAAACAATCAAATACTTACCAGCATTCATAAAAGGGTAAAATCACTCATTCATTCACATATTGCCATTCACAATCAAATCCCTTAGAAACATCTTTATTTACGCAGTCCGACTGCAAGAAAACAACGCCTCAAACTTCTTCACCAGCAGCTCCTCGCCAACATCATACTTCTCCATACATGCCGCAAGCCCACTCCTCAGTAGTTCATTCCTCAAGCCATAAACCATATCTACATTCCAATTCTTAGGCAGCATACCCCTCTTCAGGCTAGGAAGCTTCTCCATCTCCCTAACCCCATCAAACCATACCATTCTATCAAGGCATTCTACCTCAGAACTATTCAACTTATGCTTCTTGGTCGCCTCAACTATTCCATTGATGGTCTCCTCAAGCCCCTCTATACTCTTGTCTCCCAAAAACCTTTCCACACTCTCCCGATTGTCCCCAGTGATCTTTCCAAAATTCATTATTGCCTTATGAAACAGGTTATCATTCTCACGTATCTCTTTCTTCCTGCTAAGCGTCGAAATAATCTTTCGGACCCTTTGGTTCATGTCGTCAACACTCTTGTTGTTCACCATCTCCGGATAGCAATCATATCCATACCCGAGCACAAGCTCAACAAGCCTTCTGTCATCCTCACTGCTCCATCCTCTTACTTTCTCAACAACAAGATCTTCAGTATTCACAAGCGATGCAAGCATCATCACTGCCTGTACCCGCAGCAAAAACCTCTCCCCATACTTCTTATACACAGGCTCAAACTTCGAAAACAGCGACGGGTCATAGTTATCAACCAGAAACTCGCCAATCCCGTCGCAAAAGTCAGATCTAACCTTCGAACTCTGCAACTGATCAACATTGTACTTCATAATATACTTGAAATGCCCCTCAGTCTCTCTAAAACGCTTACTCTGCTCAATAACAACCCCTTCCCCAACAGCTCCGCCTTCACTCCTAAATACATCAAGCCCAACAGATCGCAGCCCATGCCTCAACACACCCAGAAATATCAGCAAACACTCATTCTCATAAAACACATTCTCATCCTTGTCTTCAAGCTCCATCTTCAGCAGCTCATCAATCTCACTCACTTCCTCCCTAGAAAGCCCTCCTTCCCTTGCAAGCCGTCTCATCTGCCTTCGCACCCTTCCTTCACTCTCCTCGAATCTCTTCTTGCTCAGGAGATTCTCCCAGAAATCAGGATCATCAACATCTTCTTCAACCTGGAAAGAAGCCTTCGAAAACACATTTCCTCCGTCACAATGCTTCACTATCTTCGTTCGTCTCTCCAGAATCTGATCAATATCTTCCTCACAGAACTTCCTGCTCGATGCATCATCCGTCTCCATAAGAACCCCATATGCTCCCTTACGAAGAAGCACCTCAATCGCATCCTTCTTCCTTGTTTTCTCATTCTTCTGCTCCTCAAACGTCATCTTCTGTAGCACCGCCTTGTCAAGCCCCAGTTTCAGCCCTGCCTTGTCAAACATCTCCCTCTCATAAGTATTCTCAGTCACCAGCCTGTATACCTTCACCTCACTCGTCTGCCCAATTCTATGGCATCTAGCCTGTGCCTGCAGATCTGCTTGAGGATTCCAATCAGAGTCAAAAATAATCACTGTGTCCGCTGCCGTCAGGTTTATCCCCACTCCTCCTGCACGTGTGCTCAGCAGAAACACAAAAACATCGCTTTCCTTGTCGCTAAACCTATCAATCGCTGCCTGCCGGTTCTCAGTCCTCGCCCCGCCATCAATCCTCTCATACTTGTATCTTCTATACGTAAGATACTCCGCAAGCAAATCCAGGCACCTTGTCATCTGCGAAAAAATAAGCACCTTGTGCCCCTCCTTCAGCTTCCCAAGAAGCTTATCAAGAAGAACAAGCTTTCCACTGCTCTGTATAAACACCTTATAATACTCATCAATATCCCCAATCAGCCCTCCGTCATGGTTCTCCCCTTCAACACTTATCCTTTCCACTACGGCCGGCACTTCATTCTCTCCTTCGCTCTTGCTCTTCTCCTTCTTCTTCTTCACATACCCACTGAGAATCTGCTCCTCGGCTCCCTTGATCAGGTACGGATGAATGCAGCACTTACGCAACTCCATCATCACATTCAGCAGATTCGGCGCTGACTCCTTCCCTCCTTTCGTCAGAAACTCAATATTCCTCTCAAGAATCGCCCTGTAAAACCGCTTCTGTATCATCGTCAGTGCAACCTCAATGATCGTCTCCTCCTTCGAGGGTATACTCTTCTCGACATCCTCCTTCATTCTTCTCAGCATTAACGGCCGCAATAGCCCCTGAAGCTTCTCAACATCGTTGATGTTCTCCATCTTAAACTCATCCAGAAAACTCTGCTGGCTCGAAAACCGCCCTGGATCAATAAAGTTAAGCAACGACCACAACTCAGAAATATTGTTCTGTATCGGGGTTCCGCTCAGCAACACCTTGTGATTGAATTTCAGCGTCCTTAGCACACTTGCTGCCTTCGACTTCGAATTCTTCAGCCGATGCGCTTCATCAAATATCCCAACTGAAAAATAAAACTGGCTCAGATGCTCCTGCTCCGCCATCACCGTGTCATACGTAGTAATCAGCACATCAAATAGCCTGATCTCAAGATTGTTCTTCCGGAGCACAAACTCATACTCCGCAATTAACGCCCTCCCCGGCCTGCTCTCATGATACTTCAGCACTCGCAAATCCGTCCATGCCTCAAACTCCCGTTCCCAATGCGGAATAATGCTAAGAGGCGTCACTATCAGAACCGGCGCACTATACTCATACTTCGTAAAAAGCGTATTAATAAACGTAACAGACTGCACAGTCTTTCCTAACCCCATCTCATCCGCCATAATACAGCTCTGCCGGTAATACCACCTGTTCAGCAGCCAGTTCAGCCCCTCTAGTTGATACTCCCGAAGCCGGTTCCCTCCCTTAAACATCGGCGACTCCTCATATTTGATAAAATTCTCTCTTGGCGGCCTCCAATCAATCCCCACCCTCATATTCCGCATCTTCTTCCTATCCCTGTACTTCCGCAGCTCATCCTCAAATAGCTCGCATTTCGTCACATTCTCTGCAGTTTCAAACGTCGATAGCTCATACGGCTGCCCCTTCCACTTCACCAAAAATACCTTCTCCCCATCATAATCCTCGTGCAGTATCCTGTCCACCTTCAGAAAGTCCGGGTTGAACGGCACCTCCATCGCCTTGAACTTCTTTACCTTCATTGCCCCAATCTTCGTCGCCACTATCTCCTCCTTCGATACCCAGCCACAGTGCAGATAGCTCTTGTTGCGAAACTTCACAAAATACTTCTCATTCTCATCGTCATACTTCAAAAGCTTCTCAATCCCATCGTCAGACTCTTCCTCACTCTCTTCACTAACGCTGCTCTCGCTGTCAGCTGCTGTAATTCGTCGAACCATCGCCGCACATCGCTTCTGCCTCTTCTCAGGCACATACACATTCCTTTCCTCCATCCTTTCCCTGCCGCTACTCCTTGCAGGCCTCCTCTCTTCCATCTCATGCATCATCTTCATCTCTGTACCATGCGAATATCCTCCAAACCCATGCTTAAAATCAAATCTATTCTCAAATCCATACTGCACAGGTACTCTCATCACCCCCGATGGTGCCATGTATTGATACCCAAGAGGAGACTGATAAAGCATCGGATTCACTCTCTGCCGCGCCTGCCTCCCTGGCATCCCGTCGTTCTTACGAGGCCTTCCACGCTTTCTTGGTATCACCTCCTTCTCGCTCGACTCATCACAGCTGCTAACCGAGCTTGCTACACTTTCACTCTTGGAACTCATGTGTTGAGGGTTTTGTTTTTTTGCTTTTAAATTTACTCAGACCTTATCACTGTGCCTGCATCTACTTGCATCACTGCACATCCAAGTCCTCCTTTACATCTTTGCTTTCATCAAAATACATCATATACATGCCTGAACTCACAATCATACACTAAGTTTACATTCAGCCAACACCACTATATTCATCAGTGCTTTGTGCTCATCTTCACACTCTCTGCTTGCTTTTACATTAACATTTTCCTTTTCATTTCGTCTTTTCTCCACTTTGTCATCTATCTCTCTTATCAGCCAGTAAATTAAATCTCCCACAATATTTATTCATCAAACCAATTCCAGTATCGCCAACACATACTTGCAAAAATCATTTAATCTGCTTTTCCATCTGTGTGCTCCTTAGCCGCCTTATACAAAAACTTGCCCGAAAAACACTTCTCAAATACCTTCACTACCTCAAGAACAACCCTCGGCCCAACCTCCTCCATTTCCTCTCCAATCTTGTAGCATCTAACCCATATCATCCCATCAAGATGGAAAAAACACAACGCCTTGTCCTTCGTCTCATTAGACTTGAACACATGCTCAACAACCTCTTTCACATACTTCAAATGCTCAATCTCCTCAAACTCCTTGCTGAACATCAAAACATATCCACAGTCTGCAAACACATTCACCGGAAAATTGCACTCACGCACAGTAAACACATTGTGCATCTTGAAAAAAACAGACGTCCCGTCCAAAATCCCAATCCACAGCCCATCCATCTTCTTCGTCGACTGGAAAAACATCACAGAGTCGCATTCATTCATCCGCGCCAGCTCCCTAAGCTCGTGGTAATCGTTCCCCATGTCCCACTTGTGCTCCTCTTCAACCTTCACAAGCTTCGAAATGTCCTTCATCAAGTACCGGATCTTTGCAGACGCTGCTCTTGTGCTCAAAATCATGCTTGTCATACCCCTAATGGGACCCAAATCTTTCACTTTATAAAAGCATCATCAAATCTTCTCAAGAACACCATTTTATTCTAAACCCCTCTAACTTATGAAGCCATTCTCATCAAGATAACCGCCCATGCCTATTTCTTCTCAATCTCCTGTCCCTTTCTCATCACCTCATCAACACTACGCTTGATCTTCGTTATTCCCACCAACTTCTCCGTAATCACCTCCCACTTGTTCTTCGACGCCTTATTAAACAACGCTAGCAGCCGCTTCAACGTTGCAATCTCCTGGCTGCTCCACTCACTCATGTTCATCTCCATAACCTGTTGCATAATGCTTTTCCCCATTCTTGGATCCCTCTTTCTTGCAATCTGCACAAGCTTCTTGATCCGCAGGATATCCCTGTTCTTCGATTGCTTCATCTGCTCCTGATTATTCATCGAATACTGCGACCTGTCCCGCACACTCATTCTATAAAACTCTTCTGGATCCTCATACGTCCTCCACGACTTAAAGTTGTTCCAGAACTCATAGAACCCCTCAACAGACTTCATGTCGTTATCGGGACTCAGCTGGGGAACCGGCTGCCGCACACTAAACTTCCCATTCCTCTCAAAACACTCCCCAAACACACGGAAAAACTCATCGCTATAGTATATCTTATCTTCCGGAATCGTATCGTCAAAAAAATTCGAATCATATATCAATCGTAGCCTTACATCCCCGAGTATCTCACTCGCCATCTTAACCAATGCAAAAGCCTCGTTGCCTCCGTCTGGCAAATCAGGATGATACAAATACGTCTTTGCCTTCACCACATGACTAAGAACATTCTTCGGTATTTTCTTCGTTCTATACATGTCAAGGTCGAGCAGCAGATACAAATCAACTCCCCAAGGATTCTTAAGCTGCTCTTTACTATACAGCCTCGTAATCCTTCTTTTGCCCAAGTATTCCTTCTCAATCCTTGCTGCATCTCCCTTGGGCTTTTCATATTTCACCAACAGACCTACCATCTTAAAGGGACACTTCTGCATTTTTTTTTGGCTTCTTGCAATCAAATCATTAACAGACAATAAATTTATTCGCCTCGGCATCTATCTTCCTCATCACCCCAGCAGCTCAACAAACTTCCTGAATAGTCCTTTGGCTTCAGAATCAGATGACACAAACCGCTCAGCCTCTGCAGAGAACAGCCCGTCAGGCCTTTTTGAACTCAAAAGAGTTCGGATGTGCGGTTTTGCACAGAGTCTTATGTACACCCTCAGCACTGCCTTTAGTAGCTCAGCAGACCTCAGCCCGACAGATTGCGATGCCAATGAGTTGAACATCATGTTAATTGCAGAAAACCTGTCAAATGTCTGGCATGCATAGCTCAGGCCATCATCATTTCCTATGATTGCTGTAAACACATTTGCTGAAAGCAGTTGCGACTCTTCCGGCCCAATGTCAATGATCTTCAGAAGAAGAGGAACAATCTCTGTCATTTTCAAGTGCTTGTACACATAATGGTCCCCGTTCTTCAGTAAAGATGCAATCACTCCTAGTGATGAAATCCTCAGAACCTCATGCCTCGAATCAATGTCTGATATCATAAGATATCTGTATATGTAATATGGAAACCTTGCATCTACAAACACATGCTTTACTTGGATGTCGCCAACAAGTATCTGCAGGATGTTCAAAACCATGCACAGCCTTGAGCTATTCTCCTCTGAAAACTTGTTTGTGTTGATAATTGTGTACGGTGCAATCACCTCCTGCAGAAGAAAGATAGGCATTGCATCGTATCTCCAAACATCAAAAGCCATCTCCGGCGACTTCCTGAGCTCTTCAAACAGATCTTCGAGTCTTTTGTAAATCGTTCTGTTGCTTACAAGCTCCTCACAGATCTCAATCAATCGTTGCCTCGAGCATTCTGTACCTACACCTGCAAACATCACTTTCAATGGGTTTAAGTTTAAAGTTCCAATCACATCTCAAGCATAGACATACAAATGCATCGTGCATTGAATCTTATTTATTATATGCGTTCTTTGCAATAATCAGCTATGTTGTATCTTCGCTATCAATCCTTACAGACTCTACAAATGCCAACTTCAATCGAATGGCCGATACATTGACATTGTAGGCAATAGCCTTGCATCCTCTCCTTCTAGCCCCGTCTTTTGTTCTTCATTTCATGATACGATACAACTAGCCATTTGAGTTTCTCAAACAATAGCATTGTCCTCAAGGTTGTGTGCACTGGGCGCTTATCGACTCCAATCTCCCTCAGCGTCCTTTCATAATCCCTGCTCCATGTGGTCTTGTTGAATCCCAGAGAAGAAGCAAGAAATGCATTTGGATACGATACTTCTCGATTGATGAGCCTTTTGACTGTTGCTGACTTATCCTCCAGATCATCTATGTTGTAGATGTAAAGCTCGCCAAAATGCATGCTCATGACTCTGCGCCTATCTTTCCAGATCGTCTCCACACTGTTCAGCATTTGTACATATTTGTGTATTGCTTCGTCTTCATAGAACTCATGGCATTCGTCGTTGCTATTCTTGCTTTCTTTCATCCCAGGAATAAAAACAAACAAGATAACTCAATTTCGAATATTTAGTGTGCTTAGACATCCGTATCCGTATCCACATCAGTCAGCTAAATGCATAGATATATCAATAGGTAATTCCATTTAATTAGCAACCGTTACTTAGCACTCTCCATGGCTTGTGCAAACTCAGGTTCAGCCTTCTCAACCATCAATGGAGATTCAATGTATGTGTATATTAATGCAAGAGTCGATGACGAAAACACAGAGAGGAAGTTATATGTAAACACAATCACAGGGATTCCGATTGCTGCAATGGTCGTTAGCATAGAATCAGAAATTTTGTCGATAGATAATGCTTTGAACAGAAGCAAGTCTCCATAGATCAGAACGCACACAAACTGGATGCAACAGAACATAACAACCCTTTCCATTGCTATGTTCGTCAGCAAAGTAATCCCCTGCTTCTCCTGGATCAAGTTGAATGCTCCGCTCATGGAATCTCTGTAGTTTGTGCCGTGCAATGCAAGATATGGGAATGCCAGCTCATTTGCCGTGTTTATCAATGTTTCGAGTGAGCTTAGAATCACAAGCACTATGGCGTTGAGAATGTTTCCTGAGCCAGACTCTCTGTTTCTATCCATGTTTCTTTGGACAATCATCTTTGCAGTGGTGATTATGCTGATGACTAGCCCTGCAAACGAGATGCTTCCAAGAGCCATCAGTCCATTGCGTGATGCCTCTGCAAACGATCCTTCTCCGTCCACGAGATGCCCAATCACCAAGCCGGACACTATTGTCTGTACTAGATACATAATATTGAAGAATGTCCATGTATTGTTGAGGATGAACAGGATGACCGAAAGGGTTACTGCTCCGTCTGCTCCTTGTCCAACAACGCCGGTGAACACCACTCCCTGGAATATGATAATGAATACAGAGAGCATGATCAGCAGGATGCACTTGAACAAGTTTCCAGAGATTATCTTTGCACCAGTCTGAATTGATACTGTCATGAGTGGAAGTACAGGCTTGATACTCCAGAAGTAGAACAGTAAGGAAACACACGTCAGTGCTGCAGAAATGAAGATCACTGTTAGGTTCTCTGTTAATATTGATGCAATAAGCACTATTATTGGAACAAAGACATGTACAGTGAATATCAATCCATCGGCAGCATATCTAAATCCCAAGTATATCAGGGTAAGCATGAAAAGCATGATGCCAACATTTACCGACAGGCCTGGGAGGATGATGCTTGCATCGAATGGTATGCCCGAGGAAATCTTCACGAGCGTGACGCTTGTTGTAAGTGTGAGAATGACGTACAGGATGAATGCCCATGCATCATGAAAAGTTCTTTCTTTCTTGAACTCCTCCATGCGTGTTTTCTGCAACAAAAATATATATGTTTAATCAAACGAGGGTGTGCTCAATCAGATGTATGGCAAGGTAATTTCTGTTTTGGTATGAGGAGTGTTTCAAAGATGATGAATGGTAAATGGATCAGGAAGAGCAAAGTGGCATTTGGCATGGAAATACATGAAGTAGTAATAAATGGTGTACGATGAGATTGTATATAAAGCATTGCACAGAGATGTGTATTGTAATGGTGGGCATGCAGGATGTATTGTCGATGTTGACGATTGTGTGGATGGGTGGATGTTCACGATTGTATAGACATGAAGTTGTTGAGCGTTGTTGGTCAAGTGGTATGATAACAGCCTTCCAAGCTGTCGGCCCGGGTTCGATTCCCGGACATCGCATTTTGCACTGTGTTTCTGTGCATCTTGCATATGTCACAGACTGTGTTGTGACTGGCGTAGCTGTAGCTGCTAATCAATGCTACAAACACATACTTTCTTTGCATCACGGTGTCCCTTGGATGAACAATTACGATGCAATCAATGATGAGATAAAGAGCTTCCTGTGCCTTGCTGATAGGCAGCCGAGCAAGAATGCGGCTGCTGATGGCGAAAAGACAGACGAGTGCAGCCTTTCATTGCTGATACACCTTTTGACAAATCTCCAGAATGTGTATGCGGAAATCAACACAAACCTTGCTGCTGGAGATTGCGATGGACTGAAAAACGTTCTTCTGAGCAGTGATGTTAAGATGTCGCTTGTGAGCGAATCTTTGATGAGGGTTCTGAAGGAAGTGTCTCAAGAAAAGTGCGAGCTGATGCAAAGCGAGGAGGGATATAAAGAGAAGATAAGGCGATTGTCTGAAGAGAAGACTGATCTTGAAATCAGAATAAACAAGTTTGAAAGTGATCTTGAGTTCGCAAACCGGGGAAATCAAGAGCTGAGTAGAATCATCAGGGACCAGAAGAGCAAAATGCAAGAGCAGAAGGAGAAGGCAGATCTTGAGAAGAGGAACTGTGATAGCTTCAGAATGATTAACAACGAGCTAGAGGTGCTGAGAAAGAAGGCGCTTGAAAAGTGCGATGTGTATGAGAAGGAAATATGTGTTCTTAAGGAGCATATTAAGGGCAGGTCTGAAGAGATAGGTAAGATGAAGGAAGCGGTCAAGCAAGGAGAAGCAGAAAAGGAAGCATTGAGCCAAAGGCTAGTTGGGATCGAGAAGATCAATGAGCAACTTCGAAAGAAAATGGATGTAAAGGACAATGCGCTTGAGCTATGCAACTCCGAGCTTTCGAAGTTGATTCTGAAGGAAAAAAGAGCAGAGAATGAAATGGAAACAATGAAAGAAAAGACGTCATATTATGAAAAGCTTTACAAGGCAACCAACAGCCAGAATGAGTATCTTAACAGCCAGTTAGCAAAAATGATAAGGGATAGTGGAAATAGAGTTGTGATTCCCGAGTATGATCCGGAAGCACACCATGAGGTGACTGCTATTGAGGACGAAAAGGCAAGCAAAACATCGGATAGGAGTTATTTGAAAAGATTAAACAAGTATAAGCGCAGAAGCAACCAGCAGAAGGAGATCAATGAGAAGCAGAGGATTGAGGTGCAGGACCTGAGCATGATGACGGATAAGTTGAAGGGGGAAGTTTTAAGGCTGCAGGAGGAACGAAGCAAAACAATTGAAGCAAGCAACAGAATCACGAATGAGCTGATGAGCAAAGTGGAGAAATTATTAGAGCAGAGCAGGGAGTATCAAGGTATTATATATGAGCTGAAGGCTGGTAGGCACTCTAAGGAAAGCAAAGGCTATGGCGATGGAAATGGAAATGAGAGTTTTAAGACAGTGAATGATGGGGAGGATGATTTTATACTGAACAAAAATTCCGAGAGGGGGATGCGATATGGAAATGATGAGGAGCTTAAGTTTGAAAGCCTGATGCCTGTTACTCTTGAGAATGATTATGAAAATGTAGATGTAGAGAATGGATATGATATAATGGGGAAGCGAAAGACGATGGAGCACGGAATAAGTAACATAAACACTCGATTGAATGTGCCTGTTGGAAGGAGTGAAAGAGAGCTGGCAAATCCCGGAATAAAGATCAATCTCCCTGAAAGCTTCTACAGTAGCTTGACACGTGATGGAAATGTAGGCATGAATAATGAGGAAGGCATGAGGCTTGGCAATAAGGAAGCAGGACAGAGGCAACGGCAACGGCATACGAATGCGGGGATGAGCGGCGAGAAAAAGATTGAACGAGGAATGCTGATTGATCCATTTGAAAGTATGGAGAATGCAAGGCATTTGAAGGAGACGGATGAAAAGATTGAGTCTGATAGTAGTGTAGCATCTCCAAAGACTGTTCGCACAACATCTACACTTCATTCGATGCTGAAGAGGACGGATGCATTGCAGGAAAGATTTGAGAGGTTGGAGGGAAAGCTTAAAGAAATAAGGAGTAGCGACAAGGTTGATGAGGAAAAGATGCATGATCAGATACAGGCGTATAAGAACTACTATTATTCTGACTTTTTGGACATATCGAACCAGTCTGATGTTATTTAGCATAATTAGAGCACAGTGCATCAGCGGATGGCTGTAGAGAACAGTACTGGGATGCCTGAGTGTGGTGGAGCTGATTGGCTCGATGAAATGGGTTTGAGATGTTTGGTATGTGAATGCATCAAGTGATTAGTATATGGGAATGCGATTGATGCGGGGAGGGATGGAGATGAAAAGGGGCGATTAATATAAATTATTTGTTGAGGAGAAGCCCATGGACAAGGATACAATGAAGGACATACAAAGGTCGATTGCAATGAAGTTGAATAAGGTTGACTATACCGAAGTGAAGCTGGTGAATGGATATGAGGATACTGAGAGTGTGTATAAGGGATTCAGGGACAAGCTGAAGGAGATAATTGAGAGTATTTCATGGCTGAAGACGTATGAGTATGGAGGCAGCACGATGAAATCTGTGTATTCGAAGGTGAATCTGATTTCGTCGACATCGAAGATTGGGAATTTCAGCAACCACGACATATATGAGACGAATGGGATGGTTGGGCTGGAGCTGTCGAAGATCGGAGTATCTTCTGGGCTGAGCGATATTGGAATGAAGTACTATCAGGCATATGCAGAGATATCTAGATTGAAGGATGAGATGAATAAGAAGCTTGAGGAGCAGATCAACAAGATATCTAAGCTGAGGGATAAGTCGAATATGATTGATAAGAGTCGCAAGAAGATAATTAATCTGAGGTATGATCTTGAGATGGAAAGAAGGTCAAAGTCCAATAAGACGCCGGAGTCAACGAAGAAAGAAAGCGATATGGAACAGGAACTGGAAAACAGTGCACTGAAGACATTGAATGAAATGGAACTTTTTGTTGGAAACAAGGGGATTTCAGGAGTGTTGCAGAAAGTTGCAGAGGCGCACCTAGAGTTTTGCGAAAAGAGCGCCAAGGCTCTAAAAGAATGCACAAGGTGAAAGGATATACCGTGGAATAAATTGTTTTATTGGAGAGTTGGTTTTATGAGGCAGCAAGGTTTGATGGTTTCTGGATGATGTCGCTGTGCGATATTTCTTTCATGGGATTCGTGTTTGACTTTGGATGCCCGTAATCGCAATCTGGACCTTTTGGACAGAATCCGAGAAAGTAATTGTAGCACAGTTTTTTCCGTATGTGTTTATTTTTACATGATGCGCCATTCCTGCAGAAGCCACGGTTATACCAAGCGCATTCTTTAGATTGGCTGTTTGGATCTATGTGGATGTAGTTGCATTCTGGATTCATGCATTCGCCATAGCTGCTGAAGAAATAGCACTCGGGCATCTTGGAAAGATCGTACTCGTGCATGAATTCACATTTTATTCCCTTTTTGCAAAGTCCACGTAGCCAGTGCTTGCATACAACAGCACTGCTAAGCTTCACGTGCTGCCTCGGGCAATTCCTGTCTTTGCAAGAGTTTGTCTGGTACGGCATGCAATATATTTCGCATTCTTCACGCAGCCCAAGCTTGTTTACAATGTAGTCTTCGAAGTTGAATCGTGGCTCTGCCATTTGTGGGGAGCGACGGCAAGCCAATTTGGAGTGTTTGGCAGGATGCATGTGTGTTAAATTCGGCAAAAAAATACCCCCATATGAGGATTGGAGGCATTGTGATGATGTTCTTGCCACTGGTTGTGATGTGTACGTCGGAAGCGTCTCAATGCAACTACACGGCGATGGTCAACAGAGCAAGAGGGTGTTATGAAAGCATTTACAGCCAGGGTGTGGTGTATTTGAGGAAGGCTCAGCAAGTGTTTGAGACGGTGAAGAGTAAGCTACGCACAAGGATGAATGAAACGATGACAACGAAGAGCACTGAATCGAAGAGTTCTTCCACGACTAATGAAGAGAATGGAGAGGACTCTGCTAGCAAGCCATTTGACCTGACTGAGGAGGATATCAGGAAGATGCTTGACGATATTATGAAGCAATTCACAGGGCATACTGGAGATAATGATGTAGAGGAAAAGAGGGATGAAGATGCTAAACCTGAGGAGAATGTTGCGGCTACTGGTAATAATGAGAAAGATGGAGCACAAGAGTTGTAGTGCACCTGTGGCATGGAAGTTTGTGGCAAGTTGATGAATAAAAAGTTCAAGATGTGTTGTTTTGTGTTTGTAGCAGGAATGAGGGGTGCTAGGTGTGTTTTTTAGTATGTACTGCGCAGTGTATGATGGAAATGAGCGATGAGAACCACGATCCCTCCCTCTAGATGATTGATGAAGATGACGGCTGGAAAGAGGCTGTTGAGGAATATGCAATGGAGGGAGATGGACAACCGGATGCAATGATAAGGAATGTGAATGATATGAGGATTGAGATGCTGCATAAGATACTGTGGGTGTTTGTAAGAGTTTTGAAGAATGTAGAGAAGCCTGATGTGAATGAGAGCATTGATTTCCATGTTCTTGAACGATTAAAGATATACACGCAGAGCAAAGAGCCAGAAGATGAGGTACTGAGAATGATTCTGCTTTTTAGGCTGTGCATTGCCTTTGGTATTGCAAGCAGGATATACATTGTTCTTGGCGACGAGATTGAATGTTTTGTCGAAAGCAGGGTTCTGAGTATGGTTAGTAAGCATCACAGAATGTACAATGCATGTGTAGTATCTATTGATGCAATGCAAAGAGTGGTAGACCAGTCTTATTGCTTTTCATCATGCGCAAAGCAACACTCAGCAGTCAGATATGCAATTAGAAAGATTGGCGAAGCAGGAATCTGCAAAGCAATGGTAATGAATGGCAATCAGATGATTGATTGTTTTGATGATCTTGACAATGAAAGAATGCGTGTCGTTCCGAAGACTGTAGAAGTGTTGAGAAGGCATCCAAGATACATTGTTGAGTCGATGCTGCAATGGAATGAATGCATTTATCCCAAAAGAGCAGCATGTGAAAAGTTCAAGGGAGAAGCGGTGTACCTACGAGAATGTGTAGTGAGATTAAAAACCAGGGAGCAGCTGTACAAGGTTGGAAAGGATGTTGAAGGAGTGAAGCCATACAGAATTGTAAAGAAAGAGAAAGGTGCTGTTAGACTATATGCGCCATGGCAAGGCAAGGATCTTGTGGTAGAGGGATTTGGAGAGTCGATGTACCAAGAGTATTTCCATGTGAACTTTATTCCGAGGGATTGTGTTTATGTTGGGCATGATTATGCAAAGGAGATGGCATACATGCTTGGGTTTCCTTACCGAATATGTTTCCATGGGTTTTGGAGAAACAAGCCTGTCAACAAAGGAATCTTTCTTGAAAAGAAGAATCTGTATGTGTTTTCAAATTTTCTGCATGAATATTGTATGTACATGGAGATGAAGGAGAAGCATGCAAGGATGGCGTTGGAGTTTATAAGGTGGAGGAAGATGATCAGGGTTACAGAAAGGTACCTTGCAATTAGGAAGCGCCTGGGGCTTGGCATGTGATGTGTGGATAGAATATATGAAATTGCTGTGTTTGGGTGTCAGGTGTACATAAAGAAAAAAAAAAACACCCCCATGTCTGAGATGGCCCAAGCGCTTGTTATTGATATTGGATCTGGAGTGGTGAAGTCGGGATTTGCAGGAGATGATGCACCAAGGGCAGTGTTTCCGAGTATAGTTGGAAGGCCGAAGCACAAAGGAGTGATGGTTGGAATGGGGCAGAAGGATGCATATGTTGGAGACGAGGCACAGACGAAGCGAGGGATTCTGCAGATAAAGTATCCTATTGAGCACGGAATAGTCAATGATTGGGATGACATGGAGAAGATATGGCACCACACGTTCTACAATGAACTGAGAGTGGCACCTGAAGAGCATCCTGTGCTGCTTACTGAAGCGCCACTGAATCCGAAGGCAAATCGGGAGAAGATTACACAGATTATGTTTGAGACATTCAATGTGCCGTCATTCTACATTTCGATCCAAGCTGTTTTGTCGTTGTATGCAAGTGGAAGAACGACGGGGATAGTGTTTGATTCTGGGGATGGAGTGTCACATGTTGTTCCGATATATGAAGGGTATTCGCTTCCGTATGCAATTAGCAGGATTGACCTTGCAGGAAGGGACCTGACGGATTATCTGCAGCTGATTCTGACTGAGAGTGGAAATTCGTTTACAACTACTGCAGAGAGGGAGATAGTGAGGGACATTAAGGAAAAGCTGTGCTATGTGTCGTTAAACTACGAGGAGGACATGAGGAATACGGAGCACTTGGCGTCGATAACAAAGACCTATGAGATGCCTGATGGGCAAGTGATATCGATTGGCAACGAGCGATTCCGAGCGCCTGAGCTTTTGTTCCAACCGAAACTTACTGGGAGAGAGTTGAAGGGGATCCACCAGACGATCTATGACTCGATTATGAAGTGTGATGTGGACATAAGGAAGGAGCTGTATGGGAACATTGTTCTTTCTGGAGGAACAACGATGTATCCGGGGCTTGCAGAGAGAATTCATAACGAGATTAAGTCGCTTGCACCGCCCACGATCAAGCTTGGGGTGGTTGCGCCGCCAGAGAGAAAGTACAGTGTGTGGATAGGAGGATCGATATTGGCATCACTGTCTACATTCCAGCAGATGTGGGTCACAAAGGCCGAGTATCAGGAATCTGGGCCATCGATTGTTCACAGGAAGTGCGTCTGATTCAAACATTTGGGTTTTGTTGTATGTGTGATGTTACGCTGGACTTGAGAGTCATGGAATAGATGATAATTCGGGATAAGCCAACAATATTAGTTGATAGATGAAATCAATCAAGCTCATTAAAGTAAACATTTTTCGTTTGTTTATATGTTTGGGAAGGATGAGAAGCATGGCGGTATGAATACAGCATCAAAATATGCCGAGGACGATACTAGAGTAAGCTTTTGTGAGAGTATAGATGATCAGTGCAGAAAGGGAAGACGCCCAGGTGTATCTTATGCAGACCTTATAACAGAAGCAATTGAAAGCAGTGTGGAAGGAATGCTGACACTCAAAGAAATATATTCTTATATTGCATTGAAGCATCCGTACTTTTCTCTCAAGAAAACCGGTTGGCAGAACTCAATCAGGCACAATCTGAGCCTCAACAAGTCGTTCTACAAAGTCCCAAGGACTTCTGTGAACCCAGGCAAAGGCTCATTCTGGAAAATCAACTACGAGTTCCAAAGCAGTAAGGGCACACAGAGAAACTGTAAGCCCAGGAATAAATATCCATTCAATGCTCATCGCACCACAGGCCTAGGAAAAGGCATCAATTCAATTTCCGAACTCCTTGGATCCCAGCAGGGGTTCTTTGACAACATTGGAGTTACTGAAGTTCCGTTTGAGAGGCACACAACGATATTCGACGGGAACCTGACAAGTCTTGGGGATTGCCTTGACCAAGCATACCAAAAGGAGTATTGTCTGGATCTTATTGAAGACTCCTCGTGCTCAAATTATATCTTCTCATTCAAGTAAGAAAGAAATAAATCAAATTAGATGTATGGTATGTATTGCTTGTGAGCTATTTTAGTTTGGCTGCGTTATATTTTGAGTAATTGCTGGTGTTTGATTGTGTACTGGTACAGCCCCTGTGATGTGTGCAAAAGTAACTGTTGTTTTGGAGGATGCAGTTCCTACATTTGATGAAAGAGACAGGAAAGATGTTGGCATGTTTAAACTGCATAGGGTTCTCAAATCAATGCTTGGGTCTGCATTGAGTAAGTCTGGAAATCTTCAAATATACATCCACTCGACTAAAAACGTTTTGATTGAGATGAGCCATCTTTTTGATATTCCTGATGATCCCAGTGAGTTCAATGAAGTGATGCACTACTTGCTGCGAAGATACTCTGTTAAAGCAGCCAATGGAGTATTTCTCGCAAAGGTAATAAAGAATCCAATAGAGGCCCATTTACCACCAAACAGCATGCATATGAGGCTTTGCTCTCGTGGAAATAGGATAAACATTGATGGCATCAAGGCTTCTATTGCAAATGGAGTTGTTTTTTTCATTAGTATGGATCCAGAAGAGAATAGAAGTGTTGACAATGAAGACAATATCTGTGTAAGTGTATCCAAATACAAGCTTTCTGCTGAGAGCTGCTGTTTGAAACTAGCATGCATACTTGAAGAGATACTTGCTATCTTCTAATTGCATGCGGTGTGCTTAGCTGATTGGCGTTTATCTGAGTTTTGTTATGCTTTAGATGATACGTGTGTCATATATAAACAATTTGCTAGGCCATAAAACATCAAAAAGACTAAAACAAATGTTTCGTTAGGAATTGCTTTATAACACCATAGAGGTTAGTTTACGATGAGTATTAGGAAGTTAATGTTTCTTAGTGTGGCATTTGGAGTAGGGAAAGGAGACGCTAATCTTTCTGGAATGAGTATATTGAATACAGCAGTGCCGAATACTGCACCGATAATGAATCCCGTGATTCCAAAAAATGACCTTTCAACGTCGTTGTTAGCACAACAAGCCTCAGGCCAGGCATGCTACATGTATCAAGCAAGTGTTTTGCCGCCTGAATGTGCAGTATACTTTCCGGAAGTCAAGCCCACGGTGTTTCCGCTGCCTAAGGACAACGTGATGATACCTAAAATATACACCAAGGATCAATTCATACAGGCTTCGCCATACGTAAACAAGACAAATCTGAACTATCCGTACTACTTTGCGATGCCTAATGCAAAGATAGTGCCTTATTTAGACTCGAATGATAGGGTGAATAGCAATGACATCATTCCTGCACTTCCTGCGCCGTATCCAATGCTGCAAGGTATACAGAAACTGATGAGTGATATTGAGGAAAGAAAGGATGTACTGTCTGAAGAATTGTTCAATGTGGAGGCAAACATACTTAGAGCAAAGGAGTACTTCAAGGACACCATATACAAGCTTAAAAGGCAAGAAGAAACTTTGAAGAATCTTTTGTACAAGATAGGCATAACAAAGGCTAGAGATATAATATACAATTACATTATTAAGTATGTCAACACTAGCAAGCAGGCATACGAAAACATAAAGGTTTATTGTAAGCTAAGGGAATGGCTGGAGGAAGTGAAGCGAAACATTCCTGTAATTTCTGATAAGCCTCAAAAATAAACACTTCCTATTGCTGTCTTCTTGGCTCAAGCTCCTTTCTGAACTCATTGAACACATCCATCATGAATCCCAAGCTGCTTCCGTCCTCAATCTTATTTGTGCTCTGCTTTCTTCTCTGTATTGAAAATGGATTGAATTTCTTCCTGTCCATCATCTTGATTATGAACGAGTTCAGCATCCACATCGAGTCCGTCATCCTGCTCCTGTAGATCGAATAGTTTGTAGGTGCCGAGTACACATATCCGTGCATTATGTAGTAAATGCCAAGCATCTCTGTATGTGTTATGTGATTATATGATTTGGAAACAACGAACAGTGTTTTTTCTGTGTTGGTGCTCAGAACTTCGTAGAAAATCCCTGCCATTGTTGAGAGTGTGGCTTTGCTGTACTCCAATCCTCTGAACTGTGTTTGCATTCTTAATATCTCGTTGTTACACGACTTGTCATAGAAAGGCGATCCTGAAAAGTACTCCAGGATGTTCTTCTCATCAAGTGGTCTTGAGCTGAGGAACTGCTGATTCACAAAGCTGATACTTTCCTCTCCTCCTTCCATGGGATCGATTAATCATTAATCGACTTTACATCAATCCCCACCAGGTATAATAAGTACTAATTACCAATGCATGAAAATATCACAATGCACATACCTGACACAATCTACGCGCGGTATGCCTGTAAGAAGATCTATAATTAATGATATGCTCGTTTACTCATACAAACCACATTCTAGTACACCAATGCATCAATACAAAGCACACAACAGTAAACATAATTCTTTAATTACTTACTGCAGCTCATAAGCATGCTTGCCCCACTTAACGATTCTTGTCAAGATAGTTTTTGATTGCAGACTTTATTGCATCCTCAGCCAGCATCGAGCAATGCAGCTTGATTGGTGGTAACGACAGTCTTTTCGCTATATCCTTATTTGATATCTTCAACGATTCTTCTATTGTCTTTCCCTTGATCCATTCTGTTGCCAGGCTCGAAGATGCTATTGCAGACCCACATCCAAACGTTTTGAACTTAGCATCTTCAATTACATTGTTACTGCTTACTTTGATCTGCAGCTTCATCACATCTCCACATGCTGGAGCACCAACTATTCCTGTCCCAACACTGGAGTCCAGTTTGTCCAGCGACCCTATGTTTCTTGGCCTTTCAAAGTGGTCGACAACATCCGCACTGTACTTTCCTTTGATATCCTTCAGCTCGTCCAGCAGTGGCATATACAGGGCTGTTAATACTGCTTATATGTGCTGCAACTTTACTTACCAAATCTCAACACCTTTATGCCGTTCCTGGTAAGCACAAAAAGAGCATCTGCTATTACAGAATGCTGCTTTATCGCAGGAATCGCCAGTACGTTCTTGAACGATCTATCTTTTCGAATTATTTCTACTCCGTCCTTTCTTACAATGACCGTTTGATGCCTGCTCTCAACAACGCTTGAGTCGTTCACGCACGCAAACCCTGCCGACGATATGACTTGCAGCTTTGCATTAAACACTCTTTTCTCTCCATTTTTATATGTGCATGCAATCTCGCCATTCATACCAAGCCTTATGCTCGACATCCAGTCAGCACACATGCAGCACATAATATCACTCAGCTTCTGGTCATATTTCTTTTCATTACTCTTGATCAAGTTCAAGAGCACATTGTAGAATAGAAACCTGCATTTTCTGCTTATCCTTCCTCGCCTGATTAGGAAAATCAAAAGATGCGATTCTATTTTCCTGATCCTTGCACATTTGAACCTCGTGTCATACCTGTATATTCTGATGACTCCGTTACTGTACAGTAGAAAGTATCCATCCACCAGGCACATCTCATCCGCTGTAAGATCAATACTAAACATCTCGATTTTCTCCCCAGAAAGATCATGCTGGCTCGGTAAAAAGCACACTGTCGAATGGTTAAGCCCTGCACTATAGGCAATGTCCTTGTAGCTATTCAAATACCCATCATACTCTTGCTGAAGAGCTTCTTCAAATCTTGCTTGCATTCTGATTTCCACTTTACAGCAATTATTTCAGAGTTGAAACCATACGAAGTTTCAGAAAACAGCGTTTCAGTAAAATATCTGTGCTATCATAATCTTTATTTATTCATAAAGCTTTCCAATCCATGTGCTCAATTATCTCAATGCCCCTGCCATACATGCACGATTACAATGTCAATTAACAAATCTACCTAGTCTATACTCATTTGTTTCTACTTTCTTGATCTCCGGATTATTCAGATCCCTATTTTCAATCAGAAACGCAACCATTTTATCTTCTTTACTAAGAAACTGCTTCTTAAGCACATCAACAGCGCTCTTATCTTTCTTCACTTTCATATCAATGTAATCTCTTGCATTGTACAGATTCCTCCGTCCATCAAAAAACAGATTCGTGTCAGAATACTTCGACTTAAATCCTCCCGGCATTCAAGGGCGTCTGCCTTCATACAAATATTGATGCACATCAGAATGCTTTAATGCTCCATTCTTGCTGTAAGTATCGTTCGTATCACATGTGCCAGCAGACACACATCCAAATTATTCATCATGAAGGCCCAGAGCCATTAGTCATTGGATTCCATGTCATTTTTGATCTTCATTTCCATAATATCTTGGGCTATCTTGTTCTCTGATTCAAGCATACTTTTTTCAAGATCAATCTCATGCTCCACTGAATGCTTCTTTACATCATAATCCTCTAAATATTCATTGCTACTGCAAAAATACTCCTGTACATACAACTCCTCATTTGGATGATGCTCTACACAGTAATCAGATTCATATCCATGCTTGTATTCTACATTTTCCGCTCTCCTACTGCCATCATAGCGCTCTGTATCATCAAATTCATCGTCATGGAATTTCAGACACAATGGGCATTGCTGCATTTCATACCTAGACACACTTTGCATATTTGCATCTGGCTCATAAATATTTTCAGTACTTATTGACTCGTAATGCCTTGCACTCTCATTAGATCCTGTATAAATAGTCTGATGACTTTCATTTACATGCTCGCCTTTGTTGATACTGCACACTAAAGGCAGCTCATGCTCAAAATCAAAGTTATCGTCTTGGCTTGTATTATTTAGTATTTCTATGATATTCTTCTCGCTATCACCATGTAGATTAATTCCATTCGTTTCTATTGAACTGGCTGACATAGCATCATCAGCAGCATACATAGGCATTTCACAATCATCTTCAATGTCCAGCAAAACATTCATCGATGGCTTTGTATCATGCAACTCCTTGTCGTGCAGTGAATATACATCATATATAAGCTCTTTCTGATGCATGCCATTATAGCCCTCATTCAGGAACCTTGGATATGAATTCCTGCGTTCTACTACCTCCCGACTCATCCTACGATCAATAATCTCCTTCCCACGAATCCTCCGATCCAGCCTGTCAATATCTTTCTTGATAACTGCCGCATTAAGCTCAAGCCGATTGCTTCTCGCTCCATACGGAATCCTATACATCTCTCCAGTTCCTATCTGGCATCCCAGCAATATCTCCATTCCAACCTCAACACGCACAACCCTTACATATCCAAGATCATCGTTGTACACTACAATCGGCACAGCCTGCCCTCGCTTCGAATACAACGTTTCCAGTAGATCTTCCTCATCAAACGAATGCATATTTTCAATCCCAAGAATGTAGTCTCCAACCAGCATTCTACACTTCTCTACAGGCGAGTTCGGATGGATTCGTAACACCTGCATCGAAAGAAGAGCAACAGGACTCTCATGGAACTTCACTGCAATGCCAAGGCCTTCGTTATTCTTCTTCGGTATCTCAATAAAGAAGGTTTCCATACACCGCATGTCAAGTATCTCAAGCATGAGTACTTCCTCCTCCCATTCCTTGTTGATCATCAGCACATCGTCCTTACTATTTACCGGCTTTGCATTAAAGCCAGTTATCGAATGCACAAACGGAAGAATGCCGTTCGCATGCGATATACTCCCGCTGGTCACTTTCAATATCTGCAAAATCCCAATCTTTGATATGCACAATCCCATTCTGCTACGGATCGCATTTTTTTTATTCATCTGCTTTTATTAGATAGCAAATAGATAGCCAGAATATGCTATTCGTTCGACCCTATTGTGATATTGCATTATTCACAATTTAGATGCATATTGCTTATGCAATCATGCGCTCATTACATTCACAGAGCAATAAACCGCCACTTAATTATTTGCACTGCACACCTTAGCAATGGATGGAGAAACAGATGCACAAAAATTACTACGCATGCAAGGCGAGTATCTTGACTCATCTCTACAATGTGCATTCACCGTGTACATCAAGAATCTGGACACTTCGGCGTCAAATCAAGACATCTCTACACACTTTAAATCATGCGGAGTCATCTCAAGGATAAACATGCTTGGAAGCGGATCCAAGAAGTATGCAACAATAGATTTTGCATCAGAAAAGTCAATTGAAATGGCACTACTGTTCAACGGATCCGTTCTGAAAGGAAAGAGAATAATCGTGCAGAAAAAGAAAGACTTTGATAAGAAATAAACATTTAAATACAATCTACACCTGTGTTTTCCTTCTCTTCGGCTCCTCTGTGCTTTTTTCATCAGAGCAGGCCTTTGCTCTGGGTCTGTCATCTATAAGTAATGGCTTGAAGTCCATGCTTTCCCTAAATATAATATATCTTATTGAGCTTCCTCGTATATTGTAGCTTCCAATGTGTTTGCCTTCAGAAACTGCATCATTGAGTTCTACGTTCATTTGCTTGTCAACCGAACACATTGTTCCTGCGATTCGTCTTTTATCCTTAGTCTCAATTTCGACTCTTTCATTCCTACATTTTCTTAATAGCCTAACCAGCTTCATCTCTATGGGTGTTTGCTTTCGTATATACTATAGCATAACATAACATGACATAACATGACATGACATAATAAATTTATTTTTTATTATTTGTGTTCGTTTAGTGAATCGCTAATCGCTCTATATTTTTTCTGATATATCCTTAACTCTTGCAAAATTTTTCAAAAACTCTTCGTCCCTTTTTTTTATTTCTTCTGCACTCAGGACTTTATTGCCATTAGCTACGCGTTTCATAGCTTGTGGTTTTCCATCTGCATTTGATAATGGCGCGCTATGTGGTAGAGCTGTAGCATCTTTATTTGAGTTTTCTGCTTCTTCAGCCTGTGCAATGCCATACTTATCGTCTGATTCTGTTCGTTCAACATCCTGTACCGCTTTTGATTCACTTCCTTCTTCAACAGATGATGGATTTTCTACATTAGATGTAGCTGCTTCTTCAGCCTGTGCAATGCCATACTTATCGTCTGATTTTGTTCGTTCAACATCCTGCACCGCTTCTGATTCACTTCCTTTTGTTGAAAAAATACTTTTTTCTTGTTCTCCAGTAAGCGTATTACTGTATACTTTACTCATCAATACGCATGCTGCTCCTATCTTCATCATTGCCCTCGAAATCATTTTAGGATTAGCATTCCATCGCATTTATATACTCATAAAGGAGTGCATTTCCAATAATGCCTTTTAAAAACTCCATGACATATCAACACATCTCTTCCTAAATTTACTATATACAAATATTATCATATAAAAGATATTTATTAAAAATATCAATGTGTCATCTACGTATGTTTGAAGTTAGCAATCCATTTAGATAACTTTCCACATCGTCATGATATTGTTTTTCATAGGCTTTTGGATCAGCATCAGAATCATAGTTCTGTTCTTTAGATAAGTTATTTATCTTGTATTTAGGCTCGCCATCATTTAGGTTGTTGTGCATATAATCTTCGGTGTATGGACTGTGCCTATAATCTTCGGCATTTAAGTTTTTGTTCTTATTACTATCATTGCTTACGTTGTTAAGCGACAGTTTTTTCATTCTCAAAGCGATCATCTTATTCGTTGACGACGAATCTAGCAAGTCAAATATGCTTGCACACAGCAAAAAAACAAACAATATCCATATCAAGCTAAAAATAAAACGCAGTATCTTCATGATAAGCGTATTCTTTGGTGACATGTAAAGTGCCACTAAAAAAAATCTGAATATGTATTCAAAATACAAATACTGAAAAAAGCAATCAAGATAATCGAAAAATCTAGACTCCGATTCAAGGATCCTATGATAATTCTCTGTTTGTATTGGATATCTAATATCATGGAGAGCATCCCAACAGCAAAAAAATAGGAATACTGTAGATATGTGGAATATGAAAATCATGATAAACTTCCATTTGGATATTCTTTCCCATTTCAACATGCATAAATATTTAAATATTATGCATAATGGCAAAATCAACTGTAAAGTAAATATGTATGCTGTTGCATTAGAAAACCCCTTAGGACCAAGGCGAATGTCGTAAAAAGAGTTATTCTCTAGCATTAATTTCAAACAATAAGAAATAAGTCCAAATATGATGCTTAGCACAATGTCGATCTTGAATATCTTTGAGTCTTGCGCTTTGATATCCTCTGTATTTTCTCGATCCTCTACCATCTTGCAATCCTGGTTATGTCTTTTATATATGTTTCAGGAAAAGGAGTAAGGAGTAGCTTGTGGCACAGTCCAATAGTCTAGCATGCATTCTGTGCATAGAATTGAGAGATTGTTAATAGCACTTAAGTGCATATGAAATTGTAAGTGTACTTGAGATATTAAACCGCACAGCATGTGCAAACACCTATTATTGTTTTTGTGCCCACCCATAATGAAGGAGCTGGTGGATGTTCTGTACTACGACTATGTCCTGTCAAAACTAGCAAATCTATATACGCTTGACAGTAGAAACGAAGAGATTCTCCAGTATCAGAAGATCGCACAAAAGCTGTTGATCAAACTCCGTGCAGACAAGATAGTGTTTGATGCGGAGGTAGGGCTGAAGTTTGTATATGTAAAGATGTATGACCTGCATTTTTCATTTGCAAAGTGTGCAGGCAGGTTACATGTGTCCTGCTGCACAAATCACTATCTAAAGTTTCTTAAAACAGCATACGACTATCTAATGAAGATTTCGTTTGAGTACAGATGCTTAAGCGAACACACTGGATTTAATAAGCTTGTTTATGTGATTGCCATAGCTGCCTTGATGAACTCAGCAACACATGAGCAGTTTATTATGATTAACGAAGCGGAGGAGAATGCAGATACAATTGGATCATACCTTGAAAAGCATGGAATCAGGATTATATCTAACGAGGAGTTCAAAGAGGAAAAAGCAAAAGCTTTCAAGACTACAGATATAGTGATAAATAATGAGAGCGAGGGCCTGAATAAGTCGTTTCAGTTGATAATGGATGAGCTGAAGAAGATTTACATGTCGTTTGGGTTTCCGTTATTGCAATTTTTTGCAACAAACGAGGTGATCAGGCAAAAGGAGACGAATCAGAATGAACTCAAGGGCATTGAAGGAATACCCAAGGATGCAGACAGCTACAAAGAAAGCATAATAAAAGAGTACATGAACATGAAAGCAGCACTCAACAAGACAAGGAGCATATTTATCAATCCGAAGGACAAAGGAGAAAAGATTGGATGGGGATCTGAGAGCAATATATGCAGCTGATCGAAGTGGAGAAATAAATATGCTGAGCATAACTAGTGTTTTGATAATACTTGCATCAATACATGAGTGATAAAAGCAATGCAGTGTATTGTCGAATCAATGCAAAGGCAAAGCGGCAATTGCAATTAGCTTACAACAGGGATTTAGATATGATTGTTTGTTGAGTAGATAATATGTATGAGGAATAAACGTCAATGGAATCAATTTGAGAGTTGTTTGGAATTGAAATGAATGATTGGACTGAGATAGATTGAAGAGTACAAGGAAGTACATGTCATGCAGCCAAACATGAGAATTTGTATCTAATAATGTGTCAGGTATATTAAATTATAATTGCATTTAGGTGAAGCAAAGCTTAAATTCGACGCAGAATGCACCCTCAATGAACGGAATAAGGAGACTGATAGTTGCATCTGCATTGATCTTTGGAGTTATGTGTGCGAATGATAACACAAAGGATAATAATGGGTCACCAAACCCCTCGTTGACAGCGGAAGCTAATGGCGACCAAAAACCTACTGAAAACGACTCCAAGACTGATCCCACAAAGAACGCCAATAAGAAGGGTGTTAACTCATTGCATACTGCAGTTGCAGGGATTGTGGCAATGTTGTTCATCATTGCAGCGTAATAAATCAAATTTGCACCTGTATATCTATTTATTTATCTTCTGATTATCAAAGCATGACTTGAGTAACAAAAAGTGCTGTCAATCAGGAGAAATCCGTGGCTATAAGCACCTAATGCTAATCTGCAGTTTCATAATATCAAAAATACATTGATAGATCAACAAAATCATTCATAAAATACACATTTAATCGCATGCCATTTTCATTAGAAATGGTTCATCTTCATGTGTCATTATCATTAGCATAGCATAGGATATTCATACATTTGTATCACAGCACGCCTATCCTCATCTCAAGCCTAGATATAGCCTCATCCTTCTTCTTCAACTTGTCTGCCATAATCACATACAAACTCTTTATTCTCTCCTCATTACGCTTACATTCATCAAATCTCTTCTCAAGATATTGGTTATTTGCCTTCAGGTCTTTATTCTCCTTGCCCTTCTTCTCTAGATACTTCTTGCACTCTTCAAGATCCTTCCTTGCAATATTAAACTCGTTTGTAAATTCCTCAAGATACTTCATTGTTCTTTCGTGCATCACATCCTTGTTGTTCTCTGCAAACCCCATCACTTCATTGGCCTCCTTGTCAATCAGCTTCATCTTCCTCATCACATCCTTATACACACATCGGAACCTAACAACAATCTCATTCAGATGCCCTCCCGGATTGATGCCAAGCCCTCTCAAAAACTTCGCTCCTTCATCATCAATCCTTGCCATCTTCTGGTACTCATCTATCTTTCCTTTCAATCCACTTATCTGCTTGTGCAAAAATTCAGTCTCCTGCTTGCCTAATTCTCCATCTCCTTTGCTTTTCCTCATCTCTCCTGTCATCCTCCACAGCAAACATACTTTTTCATCCATCTCTTCCGCAATCTTCGCTACCTCTTGTATCCTCCTATCACATTCCTTTCCTTTTTCCTGTGCAAATCCTTTCAAAACTCCTTGCAAATCCTTCGACTTCTCCAGTTCTTCAATATACACTTCACAGCGCTTCTTAAGCTTATCCACATTGTCTCTCATCTCATCCTTCTCTTTCCTTAGCATATCCATCTCATCTCTTAATCTATCAAACTCATCCTTAGACGCCTTATCTTGTGATACCTTATAGCACAGCGCTCTTTTCTCATTCTCACACACTTCAATCTTCTTCTTCAGCTCCGCTCTCACATCCTTTAATTGTTCAATCTCCCTCTTTATCCCCTCATTCTTCAACGCAAGCTCCTGTTTCTCCTTAGTCTCTCTCATGTAGTTTTCTTTCATCTCTTGCACATACAATTCTCCGCTTTGCCTTTGCCTATACATCTCTTCATACTCATTCTTCATCTTTCCATAGTGCTCCCTCATCCTCATCATCTCGCATTCATTTGCATTGGCTCGGCTTTCAAAATCTCCAATCACTGCCTGCAGCTGGCTGATCCTTCCGCAATACTCTCCCCTTTCTCTTTCGCGTTCATAAACAAGCTGATCCCTCTCCTTGTTCAAATTCAAGACCGCATTCTTGTACGACAGCAGCTCCTTCTCAATCATCATCCTCTCTTCAACCACCTCGGCAATCCTCTCTGCATATTCTTTCTGCTCCTCTAGCCCGCTTCTACTCTGGTTAAGCCTTTCATTCACTATTGCACTCTCCTCTCTTATCCTCGTGTTCTCTTCAATCAGCTTCTCATTCTCCACCCTTATCTTTGCATTCATTCCATTCATGCCTTCTAAATGCTTCAAAAGCCTTCCATTCTCCTCCTCAAGCATCTTCATCTTGCTGTAAAATTCATTCACGTTCATCCCAAGCCTCTTCTCCACATCTTCCCTCTCAGAAATCATCCGTCTTATCCTCTCAGACATCTCCTCTACCTGCTTGCTCAGCCCTTCATTCTCCTCCTCAAGAATGTCTATCGATCGCTTGCTGTCAACAAGAAGCTTCTGAATATCCTCCTGTATTGCTGGTCCCTGCTGCCCCTTGTAGTGCAGCAATTGATGCTTCAGTTCAAAATTCTCATTGCGGAGCTCCTCAATCTCGTTCTCATACTCCTTGACTGTCTTGATCCTCTGCAAAGGATTAAATTGAAGTGAAAACGAACGCTCCTCCATGCCACCCTAAGGGTGCCTCAATCCAAAAAATCCTCGGCGAGTGCATTTTGCTGCACTTTATTGTTTCTCTATTGCATTCATGCGCAGATACAGACAGTCGATTTTTCATGCACAAAATCCCCTGCTCTAATGGGAAACAAACACTCAAAGGTTGCAAAAACACCTTACGATATACTTGGCCTAGACACAACATCTACAAGACACGAAATCAAGGCAAGATACAAGCACCTCATAATCAGAACTCATCCAGACACTTGCAAAAATCATACTGCAGACACATCTACAAATGCAGTAGAAGTAATCCAAGCATACAACACATTGATGAAATCTCCACCAGTGTTCGAGGTATACACACAACAGCTTTTCAAAAAAGACATCAGGAAGTATGCGAGCGATTTCTTCGAGAGAGTCGCTGACTATTGCAAAATTGCAAACTATCCGAGATTCGACGACCCAGACTTTGAGCGATTCTATTACTTCTTCACCAACTTCAGAACACAAGCAGAGTTTGAGACCGAACAGGAGCAAAACACCTTCTGCTTAAGTGTTCGTAGAATAGCAAGAGTAGTTCGAAGCCTTGACAAAAGAATGGATATGGCCATCCACAGACCAGCATCATCTTTCTCAAGCTCTTCCACTTCTTTACACTCGTCATTGAACAAACAGCCAAAATGCAATACTCCAAAGACATATCCATTCAACTGCTGCGAATGCAACAAGGGATTTCATTGCAGAAACCAATTGCTCAACCACTTCAACAGTAAAAAGCATTTGGTGAAGATAAGCACGGTATCAAGTACACCACAGCAATACATACAAGAACAGATAGCCAAAATAGTTGCAATCCATCCAGATACACAAGCACCTATCAGTACAAATAATCAAGCAACAACACGTAGCTACGTGGATGCACTAAACACCCCTCGCGAAACAAATCAGCAGAATCATCAGGAGCCTAAAAAAGCATACAAAAAAGAGCCAGTTGCATTTAGAACATGCTCAAAATGCAAACTCGTATTGGATGGCAGAGAAGACTTGCTCCTTCATATGAAAGCAAATCATCAAAGCACCGGCTCAAGTAATCCATAAGTCAAAAATAGCACAAATAATAAATATATTTACAGCCACTCTATTCAGCTATTGGTTCCATCTACTAAACATATCTCTATGCATCTTGACAATGCCTACAAACATAAGACTCCTCAGATGCCTGTCGAAGTCATCATCAAAATCTAATTCATTCATATACTTTGCATTTGCATGATCATTCTTCACCATCCTCTTCAAATCCTCATACTTGCATCGTTTGCTCAGCTTTGCATATATTATCGTGCTCATGCTCTCATCACACATATACACATCTGGCCTTGTAAGCGAAGTTCGTATTGATCCAAATACATCCGGCCTGAATGAAACCTCAACTCCTCGTGCCACATCACATCCTCCCAACTTATTTTCTATATCCATGTACCTTTGAATCCTTCCATCCCCATGCTCAGATTCGCACTCCACAAACTCAAATGTGCTGTCCTTAAACAACCGCATTTTGTACAGAAAAAACTCAAAATTCTCCACATAGAACATGATCTGCTTCCC
This sequence comes from Ordospora pajunii, assembly GCF_021821965.1. NCBI lineage: Eukaryota > Fungi > Microsporidia > Ordosporidae > Ordospora > Ordospora pajunii. The sequence continues at coordinate 42,317 of NW_026848116.1, forward strand.
CATCTCAAGCAGCTTCTTGAATGCACACATCGTCACCTCGCCATTCGTAAACCACAGCAGATACTCCTTGCCGCATTCAATATTGCATCCGTCCCGGTTGTCCGAAATAATCTCCACTCCAGGAATCCTTGTTGTCGTGACTATCTTCACAATCATCAGGGATCTTCATGCTTCCAAATACATCTCCCGATGCATCTCCTGCATTCATTCTCATATCGTTCACAAACAAAAATCATAGATATCATCCGGCTTTATTTACACCATCCAGAGCAGTATCAGGCATGCTTCAATCATCCAGCCGATTGCATATCCAGTCAACCCCCTTCTGCACCGACACCGCCATCTTCGCATCCTCATACACAACAAACTCAATCTTCCCATGCCCAATCTCCTCACAGCTTCGTCTCAGTGCATCAACCGACACACTTCCATATACATTCGATTTGCAGAATACAACCACAACATCCTTCGTCTTGATCACTTCCTCATTCAGCAACGACACACACTTTTCCACCGAGTCACTGTCGTCTGCATCAACCGAAAACATCACCGCTGCACAATGGCTCACATGGATCCCCCTTATCTCATACAGGTCCACATCATCGTCAAGTGATTGCAAGACCAGCTCCATCCCATGCATCACACATACATCTTCAGAAAAAGGCCTTATATTCTTGCTCTCCTTCCCATTCAGATTCAAGCACTGAAGCACTCGTCTTTGGTCACACTGCAGACCTAACAGTGTCACTGCATACCTCTTCCTTACACTTCCACAGCACAGAGACAAAATCCACTCCATCACCCATGGGCAAAAAAATCTCCATAAAATACCTCATCCATTTATTCATTCCACCTCTCCTCAATCATTCTTTCATTCTTTCATTCTTTCTTCACAAGCCATGCATTACTCACAATGCATGCGCTAACTTCACACTCCATCGTCACACGGCACTTCATTTATTCCATCATCTTTCTTTCATATCCACTTCTTTCCTCAGTGCCTTGCTCTTCTCAATAAATATCTGTATAGCCTTCTTAAGCAAATATAATGGATCCAAAAACGTCGTGTAGATGCTAAACAAAAAGTGGTCAGACCTCCTTCCGATAAACACCTTCCCCTTGAACTCCTCGTGCCTAAGCGCCTCTCTGCTCATCGTATCACTTCTCGCATCCGCAACATACGCTTTCATCCGCCCATCACACTCCCTCACTTCAATCACTCCTGGTGAAAAACATTTCTGTAGCTTGTATGCGCTCTCATCAAACACATCCCCAAGCTCAATCAGCGGCATCAGCCTATACGTTGCCGGACACACTGGGCTCCACTTGGCATGCATCCTTCCCGTTCCCTTCGTGCACACTAGCTCGGCCTCAATTCTCTGTCCTGGCGCAAGCTTAAATAGCAACACTCTGCTACTAAACCTTCCTTCTCCAATTCTATTCTTCTGTTCTCCAATCGGCATCCACACAATGTCGTCAGAATACACATTCATAATGTCTTTACCTTCGTTCTTCACATCAAGCACAAACTTAACACAATTCCTCTCATTCAGCTCATCCTCCACAAACTCAAACCTATCAGGATCAATCTCCAACGGAACAAGCCCAAGTCGATGCGCCAGAAACTCATCAGGAAACACACTCTCGTTCTCTTTCAGAAAAATCTCCTTCACCGCCATCGTAGGCACATCGTTTATAAGTATCCTTCGCAACGCATTCGCAAACGAACAGTCAACATTCACCAGATCAAACTCAAGGCTCCGTTCGCAATACTTCGTTACATTCAGCGAAACGCCTCTTAGCATCTGCTCAAAGCTTTTGCATTCTTCTCCATACAGCATCGTTTGCATCTCACTCTCAAGTTTGTATATCTTCGACATTCCTGCACAGGGCTATTTTCTTCGTCTATTATCTCTCAAACACAAACTCTTTCACAAGCCCGTCTGCCCCTCCCGTCGCGCACCTGTCTCCATTCTGATTAAACATCACCACATTCACCTTCCTGCTGTGCTCTCTTTTCCTGCTCAACACATTCAGCCCTCCTTCAGATACATCAATCACCACCACCTCTCCAGACTCAAGGCCTGCAACCAGCACATCCATCACCGGTGAAAAGCATATCGAAGTCACTTCGCAATGAAATTTCATGCTCAATCGCTTCTCAATCCCAGGCATTCCATAAACAATCAGGCACTTGTCCCGAGAACATGTTGCAAGGTATCTCGAGTCTCTGCTAAATGCACAGTCCCATACCACTCTTTTGTGATCCTTCAGCCTTCCAATCCTCCTTATCTCATCTCCAACCGCATAAACAGATACGCTCTTGTCCTTAGAAGCTGCTGCAAGATACCTTCCATCCCATGAAAACCTCAACCTCTCTATTCCATAATCATGCTCCTCAATATACTTCATCTTCTCAAACAGCCTGTTCCACACAAAAATCCCCGAATACTTCCTAAGAAGCGATCTGTTGCATGAAACAACAAAACTCTCACTCACCGCAACATCACTGACATCAAAGTAATGCCCATATACCTTCTTGGTCTCATTAAACACACTCACAGACAACACCTGCTCATTCAAACACTCAAACTCAAACTCAGACACCACCTCATTCGTCAGCGACAGCTCAGCAGGAACCGCTGCCATCTTCAGTTCATCAACATTTTCAAAAAAATCGCCTACGCACTTCCTTTCATGCAGCCTTGCCTCTCCACTTCCGCTGCATTCACTCCTTATATCTTTTTGCCCCTTCCCAACACGTAGCCCTGCAACCAAATCAGACATATCCTCGTCTCGGCTTTCTGCATACACACAGCACATGTAAAACACTTGCGTCGGCTCATACACCCGAAGTATCGTCTCCTGCGCCGAACTCACAATGCTGAAGTCATTCTTGTTCAAAAACCTTGCTGCCGTCACTGCATATCCATGTGTCTGCGGCCTTCCAACCTCAACTCCTCTGTAGAATATCCTCGACGTCATATCAAACGATCCCGTGAGCACAAACGACTCCTTCCAGTCAATCGATCGCACCTCATCCGTATGCCCAGAAACAAACTCCTCAAGCTCATCTCCAAACTTGTAAAATCCACCCGTATACGACTGCCCAATTATAAACTGCCCAATCATTAGAACATTCAGGAACATTTTCTCTCCGCCATACCTCATCTCGTTCATCCACACTCCCTGCCTCTTCCAATGAACTATTGAGCAATCTCCAGAGCTACTCAGCAAATCTCCATCCTCCTTCCAGAAAAGCCCAAACACCCAGTCACTGTGTCCATTCAGAGTCTGAATATGCTCAACACTCTTCCCTCCTGCGCAAATCCTCCAGATCTTCACTGTCTCATCTTGCGATGCAGTACTCACATGCCCCTTCCCATCAATCATCGTCGACTTTATGTCCTGCACACTGTCCTCATGCGCATTCACCTCTCCTACAACATCAAACTGATTGCCTCCGTCAAGAACAATCACTCGGCCATCTCTGCATCCAACAAAAGCATTCCCATTCAATGATGCTATGCACGTGGGAATCCATCGATTCACAATGCTGTGCTTTACTTCTGCAGAAGCAACATTATAAACATAACTCATAAACATCGTGCAAAACATCACCTGCACTGCATCAACTATCCCAACCGCAACTATACAATCTCCAAACTCACACCTGCTCGTTATGCTTCTCGTATTGCCTATCACATATCCATTGCCTATGCAATCTCCAACAACTATCATCCCATGCTCGCTTTCCAACGCATTCACCTCTCCATCAAGATAAATCACATCCAACACCCTTCTCTCGTCAGTCACTATCACATTCGACATCGACCCATACACCATTCCATTTCCATACCTTGCCGATATCTTTGATTTGCGTATACAGCCTGCATACATAAACTCACAGCGCATAAAGAGCTCAGGGATAAAAAATTGCCACAAAAAGCTTCACCTATCAGGTTCCGTTTATTCAAGCGCATCTCTCAAAAGCAACGCCTATGCATTTAAATTACTCGGCTTAACCATTGCCGATGATGCAGTGCAGATGCTCATCATAGCCTTCATCATCTCATCTATGCATGACTGTCCGTACGGCCTATCACTCGCTTCGTATTCTTGCAAGAGCATCCTCAAGAACACTGCACAGCCTTGCTTTGTCCCCAAATGCTTTTTCAATGCTTCGGATCAGATCCGCAAGATTCACTCCATAGCTCTCCACAGCCATCACATTCCGTTGTATCCATACATTTTCAAGCTCACAGTACTTCTTGTACAGATGGACATTCCCTACAACCGCCTGCTTTGTTTGCCCGAATACCTTAGAAACCGCTGTCTTGAACGCCATCTTCAACTCCATAGAGCATGCATCAGCATCCCTTGTTGTTTGCACAATCTCATTTGCAAGGTAGAGCAGATTCAGCCGATGGTATGCACTAGATCTCTCATACACAAACATCCATGCATCCACTATTGTTGAGTGATCCTTCTTAAATGTCTTTATAAACAGCCCGATTGTTTTCATTTGCTCTTCGGTCGGTAGCAGGTTTATCAGTGCCTTCAGCAGATACTCCTTCGAAAGCGACGTCATTCAAGCTGATGGGTATGTGCCATGCGTTTATGGCACTTGCATGGCAAACAAAACCAAAACGACCAAAAATTCCACCCTGCATGCCGGCAAAGATCGATTCGTACATGGAACTGGGAAGCGTTATCGTCGATCCGGAATACCACACAAGATACATTCTCAAGAAGCTACTTGGCCGAGGGGCATATGCGCAGTGCTATCTGGTTTCTATAGAAAGCGGAGAGCAGTATGCAATCAAGATTGTGCGATTGAAAGACATAACAAGCAAGAAGGTGCATGAAAAGCTTGACTCCGAAATAGCAATACATTCAAGACTCGACAATCCAAACATCGTCAAGATGTATCGATCGTTCAGAAGTGAAGAGTATGTGTTTATGGTTCTTGAGCTATGTGAACGAGGCGCGCTGGATGCACTGCTCAAGAGAAATGGTAGACTGAAGGAGAGATATGTTGCAAAGTTCATAAAGCAAACAGTCGACGGCCTTCTGTATTTGCACAACACCATGAGTATTGTTCACAGAGACCTGAAGCTTGGGAACCTGTTTCTTGATGCAAAGCTGAATGTGAAGATTGGAGACTTTGGATTGAGTGCAGTAATAAAGGACGGGGAGAAGAAGGTTACAATGTGCGGCACTCCAAACTACATAGCGCCGGAGATTCTATTTGGCAAGGCAAGCGGACACTCGTTTGAGGCAGATGTGTGGTCTTTGGGCGTGATCATATACACTCTGCTTGTGGGTGTGCCACCGTTCCAAAAGAAGAATGTCGAGGATATCTACAAGATGATCAAGCAGAACAACTATATCTTTCCGAAGGAGTGCGATCTTTCAAGCGAAGCAATCGACCTGATCACGCAGATCCTCAACACAAATCCTCTTGAGCGGCCTGCGCTTGAGCACATTCTCAGCCACCGCTTTTTGTCTCGAAAGGAGCATTTTCTGATGAGGATATACAGGAGCCTGGTGTCTAACAGAACTCAAGAGGGGGGAGTTGATGGAGACTATGTGATATTCAGCATTCCTGTGACCAAGCTGAGGGGAATTGGCTATGTGCTGCGGTCAGGGGTGTATGGAATATATTTTGGAGACCATAGGAACCTGATGCTGCGACCGAATAAGAGAAGTGTTATCTACCTGAATTCCACAATTGAGAATGGAAGGAGGGTGTTCTACAAGGAGGAGCATCTGATTGAGAAGATACCCGAGGAGGTTGTTGAGTCATACAAGGCGCTGCAATACTTTATCAGGACGTTTGATAGTGGATTTGTATTTATTAGCATTGAGCCATGCTTTATTGTTAAGATAAAGAAGTTTGAGTCTGGCTTCCTGTTTGTAATGGCAGACAGCACGATTGTGTTTGATTTTATTAATGGATGGAAAGTTGTTATATCGAAGTGTGGAGAAAAGGCACTGTGCTATAATGGCATGGGGGCGGTTCCGTTTAGTCAAGAGGTAAGGATGAGGTGTATTGATGTGTTGAAGGGGTGTTTTGGAAATGCTTGATGATGCTGAGCCTGCAGTACAGTGATAGAGATGCTGTAAGTTTGTGTAGGAATATGCTGACGAATAAATTTATGCGGTGTAGTGTTAGTTCTGTGTATGAAAGCATAAGCTCTTGGATGGTTTATATAAATGGTTGATGCTCGTGTGTTTACAGGAGTGTTGTGTGCCGAATGCATGCTGTGCTTGCGTTTCATATGAGTGTTAGATCCTGAATAAAAATGAGTTGATGGTACGGACTGGATGGAGGAGATAGAAAGCATCAAGGATGCATGCATGGTGCAGAAATCTAAGTGTGTGTATTTTAAAGGGTATCTTGAGCATGTGATGCTGGTGTCTAAAAGGTCGTCTGAGATTCTTTTCCGAGTGGTTCAGATACCCAGGGATATTGAATGGAACGATGCATTGCTTGTACAGTGTGTTGAGATGTGTGAGAAGCAAAGAGCTGTTTTTGATGGGATTTATGCCTCATGTGCCGATGCTGTTATGAAAGAATTGGACGAGCTTGTGCTCACAATTGATTCATGCACGAGGTCGATTGACGAGGAGATGCAGACGGCCTATGAAAAGTCAGTTGAAAGTCTGAAGGGGCTCAGAGAGGCCAAGGACAAGCATGTAGAGGCATGGATATCTGGAAAGCATGATCCTTGGATAACTGAGTCCGAGTTGAGAACGGCTATCAAGAAAGTGCTCATAAGCGATGAAGAAGCATGTGGTACTATTCGCATGAAGATAGAAGGATTCAATGCACTTGTGCAAGATGTGTCGAATAGGCTCAGATTGCTGGTGACTAGGCTTGTGCAAAAACAAAAGCAAATGTACATGGATCTGGCAAGAACGGTAGACACAGACTTAGGCATTCATGCAGATGCAGAGAAGTTTTTTGATGCTGAGTCAGATCTTATTCGAGATACCAGAGTAGACAGCAGCAGGAGTCTGAAGATAAACGATAAAATAGAAAATTCCTTTGAGACTCTTATAGAAGGGATAAGCAAGGAGCTTTCTACAAGAAACATTGTTGTCCGGAAAAGCATTGCTGTTGTAAATGCATCATTCTGCAAGGTTAAAAGGGGATACTCAGGAGACTGGATGCCTGCATACATGGTTGTTACTTCTACAAGGCATGTGCATTTTTTGGATGTTTGTGCATTAGTAGACGAGCATATGCATGAGAAAGATAAAAAGAAGGTGTTATTCTGCATCAATGGTCTTGATAATGCGAATATTAGTGAGTGTGAGCGGCTTGTTTTTGAGATTAATGAGGTGATGAGCAAGGAGCTTATACGGTGCAGGCTGAATCCGGTGATGTCGCTCAGAACATGCGAGAATGTGTGTGAGCTTGCAAGAGAGAAGAAGACAATTATGATCAACAGGAAGCGGCAGAGTGGATTTGCAAGCTTTTTTGGCATTTGCGAGCTTAAGGCTCGTTTTTTTACGCTTTCAAGTGCACTTGAGATGGAGCATGCATTGAATATGAGTATTGAGATTCTGATGGAAGATAATGCATGTACTGTTAGTGATATAGAAGTACACAGAGAGCATTTGAATTTGGATGCCAGTAAAGAAGTTGAATTCAGAGTGTTGTTGAGAGAGGAGAATCCTTGGATTCGAGATATTGATTAGTGCACAGGCTCTATGCATACGATATGGTGGAAGCCTGTAACTAAGATGAATGGCCTGAAGTGTATACCAATCATTCCTACAGACAAATGATACTTGTGCGATTTTACACTAATCCAGTTGAAGCATAACGATCCGGGCTGATTGGATTCTTGCATCGATTTGTGCATGAACAAATAAATAGAGCCTGAGGCGACCCTGTGCAATGGACAAGATCCTGCTGTCTGATGAAAATCTCAGAAAGCCTTTGAAGCCAGCATACTATGGAACAGCAGGGTACCGGTCGAAAGATTCTGATCAGAACAACATAATGTGCAGGGCGTCGCTTATAGCATATCTGCGATCTACCACACTTGCAGGAAAGGTGATTGGGGTGATGATAACAGCAAGCCACAATCCTGTGGAGCACAATGGAATTAAGATAATTGATCACACTGGAAGCATGCTTGATGAGAAGTGGGAGCAGCATAGCGATGTGCTGGTGAACTGTGAAGACAAGGATCTTCCAAGAGTGATGAGGAAGATTTTGATGAGCTTCAGCAATCAAACAGAGCTAGGGGAGGGTGTAAGAGGGCATGTGGTGCTTGGAAGAGACACTCGAGAAAGCGGAGTAAGCATTTGCAGGAACATTGCATCTGTTTTGGGCAAGCTGAATTGTACGGTTGATGATTATGGTGTTGTTACTACTCCTGAACTTCACTTTTTAGTAAGGAGAAGTAATTTGGAGGACAAGGTTGTTGAGAAAGAGGAATACACGGCGAGCCTGGTGAGCAACTTCAGGAAGCTTGTATCGAATACGGGGCTTAACTTCAAGATGGCGGTAGATACTGCAAATGGAGTTGCAGGAATAGAGCTTGAAGATCTGGAGAAGAGACTTGGAGGAGATTTGAGATGCAGGGTGCTTAATGATTCGAATGGAATACTGAATCTTGATTGCGGAGCAGATTTTGTCAAGACAAATAATAGAGCGCCGAAGCTGGAAGCGCTAGAATCTGCAGAATTCAGTGTGTCTACACATGAGATTTGTGCGTCATTTGATGGAGATGCAGACAGGCTGATGTTTTTTACTGGGCCGAAGAGCACAAGGATATTTGATGGCGACTTTCAAGCGGTTTTTTTGGCGTTTTTTATCAAGCAACATCTTGATGAGATTGACTCGAAGATGAGCATGGGAGTGGTGCTGTCTCACTACTCAAACGATGCGGCGATTGGCCTGTTACGTTCGAATTCGTTCAATGTGGTGCTGGCGCAGACGGGAGTGAAGAATTTTGTGAATGCAGCAAGAGCGTTTGACGTGGGAGTGTACTTTGAGCCGAATGGGCATGGAAGCGTGTACTTTTCGCAGGCGTTTTTTGATGAGGTTGCAGAAGGGTCCAGCAAGTATCATGAGATTCTAAGAGCATTGTCTGGCTTGTTTGATCCGTGTGTTGGAGATGCAGTTGCGAATTTCTTGGTCTTCAAAGGAATAATGGCATCAGCAAATGACCTGAGTAGGTTCAAGGAGAATCCCAGCAGGCTGCATACTGTAGTCATCAAGGACAAGAACAGTATTAAGGTTGATTTGAACAATCGTGTTCTTGAGCCTAAGGGATTACAGGAAATGATTGATGCTGAGATGGCGAATTTCAAAGGCAGGTCTTTTGTAAGGCCCTCTGGCACTGAGAATGTGGTGAGGATATATGCAGAGTGTTCTGACAGCGATAGCACGGATCTCCTGTGCTTGAATGTAGCAACGCATGTCTACACGATGTGCGAAGGAGTGGGGAATCTTCCTGAAATTGACTACACGAAGTGACTGCTTGAGACACAGCACTGCATTATAGGAACTGATCCATAGTGAATAAAGCGAAGTGTTTGTTTAGATGATTGATAATTTATGATTGCTGTATTACCCAATGAAGTGGTTAGTTGGTGGTACGCTGATCGATATTACAACGGTGTTTACAATTAGTTGTGCAAAGCCCTTGTAAGCTTCAATGATGCACAAGAGTCCACAGGCATGGCCTTATCCGATTGATGTTGTGGAGTACTTCAGATTGCTTCCAAAGGATTTGAAGATACATCTGTATAAAGCACCTATATTTGCAGTTTCTTTTCTCAAAATTTTTGACGAGGACACCAGAAGATTTGTAATGGATCTTGTTCTGAGGTCGCCTTCGATTGGAATGCTGAGGGAAGTTGATGGAGTGAAGAATATGCTGAAAACACTGTTGAAGGTGCAAGTGATTGAAAAGAAGAGAAACAATATATACCTGGATGAAGACTTCAGAAAGTCGCTGATGGATGGATTCTGCATGCTTGTGATGGAGAAGTACTATCGGAAGACACATGAAACCATTGCTATGGACGAAGAAAGAAGCAGCCAGATGTTTGAGTCGATTCTAAGGTTTATTGTGAATAAGGAGTTTAAGAGCCATGCATTTGGAATCAACGAGATTGTTGTGTTTGGAGGGCTACTTGATAAGCAAAAGAACATTACGAACAGAGGATTTGAATTTCTGCTGAAGACAAAGAAGGAGCAGCTGTGGTGCCTTGTGTTGCTTTCGCTGAAGTATTTTGCCAGCTCTGTTGAGGAAGAGGTTGCTGCTGTTGAGGCATTCTTTGAGTTAAGCGCAAAGACAGTTGGAGTGCTGTATGATCAAGTATGTGTGGTGAATGGCAGATTACTGAAGTATTTTGAGGCACTTGGAATACTGAAGATGCATGGAGAAAAGCTGGCCGTTGGAAAGAATCTTTTACGGATGTTTGAAGCTTCAGAGCGTAGCAAGAGGGAGTTTGTGATAGTTGAAACAAACAACAGAGTATATGCATATACAAGCTCTGAGTATGAAAAGTCTGTGATCCATTTGTTTTGCGATGTTATAGCGAGGCTTCCGAACCTGATCAAGGGAATGATAACTGAAGAAAGCACGAATGCAGCATTTGACAAGGGAATTACAGCAAGGCAAATAATACACTTTTTAGAGTCTAGTATCAAGATTGGAGAGTTGCCAGAGACTGTTTGCAGCCAGATAGAAATTTGGGAATCGAAGAGAAATAAGATATTTATGGTTCCTGGGTATCTGTATTCGAACTTCCTGAATTTTTCTGATTATCAAAAAGTGCTAAAATTCTGTGTGGATGGAAGCCATCTCGTTGAATCTGATGCAGATAAGAGGATTATTGTTGTAAAGCTTGATGGGCATAGCCTTGTAAAAGAGTTCATGAAGACGATTCTTTGAGCACATGCAGCATGGGCGTGATATGTATATAAACGATGCTGGAATTGCAAAGCATGTGTTACTATTAAAATAGATGGTTTATTACTGCTTGATTGCATCTGCCTCAATGAACTCTTTTAGATCGAATGAGACCTTACATCCAGCGCCGGCTATGATGATTGCTTCGTTATGGGTAGCTTTGTCACTGGTATAAAACACACCTGTATCACCCAGGGAGACTCTGTATTTTTTTTCCAAGCAGATGCTGTCGATTACCAAAGCTTTTGACTCGTATAAAGCATTGCTTGTAGCTACAGTGAATGCATTGTTTGTTCTTGATATGCAGATTACTGAGTCTTCCACAATATCTATGCTCATGTTTCTTGCCTGTTTTTCAAGCAGGTTGGTAAACTCGTCTGAGGTAGAGACACCGTCAACACCAGCAACTTTATCAAACCCAAGGAAGGACGGTGCTTGCTGCATACTGTCTTTGATTATCATGGGAGACAGATTCGCAGTGTGTATGTATATTCCACACATGTATGCAGCCGGGCCCTGGCCTATAATAACCACGTTTTTCATTTGAGGGCAAATGCCAATTACGATTTGACACACTGATGAATAAAGGCTAGGCCTACGATTGGATATTTTGCGATGATTGAATTTAGAGCATGATATAGTACCTAGATATATTGCAAACCAAATAAGGAAATTTGAGATATCATAGACTCGTGATATGAGTGTATTGCCCTAAATGTTTAGCGCCGAAGATGGTCTGAGGCTGTCCAACATACTTTTTGCGAGCGAGAATGATGATGAACATATAGAAAAGAGCTTCCAGTGTGATTATGAAAAGAGCGGCGTGTGGAAAAGGAATGTCAGGCAGTACAAGATTCTTTCGATCGACCAGATAGTTGCACTTGAGGAGTTCTTCATAGCCAGGCAATTGCCTGTTACAAAGACAAACATCAAGCATGCATCGAAGGCATTGAAGATTCCGTATCAAAGATCTGTGGATTATATGTATAGGAAGTATTCGAAAGCACAAGAGAATGCCAATGACTTCTACCAGCAGTGCATTAGCGAGTTTGATGGAATATCTCGAAGTATTGAGAGATGCTGGGATCTATATCTTGAAGGATGCAAGGCGTATGATGGGTTTTCTAGAAATGGATGCAATTAAATGTGTAAATGTGTTTGGTGTATTTTTGTGAACTTTGGCAAATGATTGTGCTTGTATGGCTTGGCCGAGTAGATGTACTTGGAGTTGGTGGTGGTATTGTATTGCCTGAGACAATTTTTTATCAGCCAATTATTGCGGCATTTTTGTCCCTGGAACAATGAGAGATGTTTCTGAGGTAATGAAGAAGCAGGCCACTCTTAACATAGGAACGATTGGACATGTTGCACATGGAAAGTCAACGATTGTGAAAGCGATAAGTGGTGTGAGCACAATCAAATTCAAGGCTGAGCTTGAGAGGAACATCACGATCAAGCTAGGGTATGCGAATGCAAAGATATACAAGTGTGATTATAAGTGTGCAAGGCCGAACTGCTACCAGTCGTTTAGCAGCTCTACGCCTGACGAGCTGCCGTGCAAGAACTGTGGGGGAGTTCTTAGGCTTGTACGGCATGTGTCTTTTGTGGATTGCCCAGGGCATGATGTGTTGATGGCGACTATGCTTAATGGGACTGCAATAATGGATGCAGTGCTGCTTGTGATTGCGGCGAATGAGCCATGCCCTCAGCCACAGACGATTGAGCATTTGTTTGCGGTGGAGATAATGAACTTGAAGAAGATGCTTGTTGTGCAGAACAAGATAGATCTTGTTTCTCGAGAGCAGGCGCTTGAGCAGCATGAGCAGATCCAGAAGTTTCTGAAGACATCGAATGTATCTGGGCCTGTGGTTCCGACGGCAGCACAGGTTGGAGTGAATATTCCTGCGATTCTTGACTTTATTGTGAACTATATCCCCGAGCCAGTCAGGAACGACAAGGCGCATCCCAAAATGGTGGTGATCAGGAGCTTTGATGTGAACAGGCCAGGAACGTATGTGAGGGATTTGTGTGGAGGGGTTATTGGAGGCAGTCTGGTTACTGGCTTGCTGAAGACTGGGGATGAGATTGAGATAAGGCCTGGGCTGGTGACGAAGAATGGGAGTAAGTTTGTGTGCAAGCCGTTTGTCTCGAAGGTGGTTTCATTGAAGGCTGAGAGCACTTCTCTTGAGGAAGCATGCCCTGGAGGACTTATAGGAGTCGGGACCACGATGGATCCGTTTTTCTGCAAGGCTGATAAGCTAGTTGGGCAGGTAATGGGGCATCTAGGGCACCTGCCGTCGATATTGTGCGAGATAGATGTTGACTACAAGCTGTTCCAGAAGACAAGTGTTCAAGGCAGCACAAAGCTAAAAAATGGCGAGCAGGTTCTAGTGAACATAGGAAGTACGACTACGGGAGGAGTGATCCGAGCGATTGGCGAAGAGATGCTTTCGCTTGATCTTGTGAAGCCTGCATGCTGTGAGATTGGAGAAAGAATAGCGATTTCCAGGAAAGTCCAAGGGCATTGGCGACTGATGGGGCATGGAGAAGTAAAGAATGGAAAGACAGTAGAGCCCGTGTATGACAATTAATCAGAAATTTTGTGCATGTGCCTGAATGAGTATTTCTGGATAAAATTAAATGATATTTAATGGTATTTTATTGTATTGTATTACTTGAAGATAAGATATTTGCATTGTGTAGCTCTGTAAGGAACCCAAATGCCATGCTATCTTTGGATTGATATTCTGTCTCTTGTCCGATCAAAAACGATAATACCTTTACTAAGCAAACCATAAACTATCCTTAGAAGTCCCTGCCTGTCGATATGAATGGCATGCTCAAGATCGCATAGCTGAACGTATTCCTGTGAAATAAGCTTTGTAAAGATGTGTTTATTCACTGAGTCCTTTGCAGATTTGATTGCATTCTCCGCAGCCATCTTTTCAATACATGATATGTATGCTTTTGATTCTTTTATGTATCTAAGCGCACCAGCAATGCTTTCATCGCAATTGTTTTCCAGTCTCACGAATCCAAGCACCTTTTCAATTAGCTCCTTATGCTGCTTTTCATACTCAGAATCGTTGAACAGCTTTCGAAGCTCACAAAGTCTATGCTTAAGATCATCAATGCTGTAGCGGCTCAGCTCCTCAACCTCATCGTATTTCTGCTTTGTGTTTGCAAGCTCGACTTCCAGCACATCGCATTCCCTCTCGCATTCTGCAACCAAAGCCAACTCTTCCTGCCTGCAGTGCAGACTATCTATTTCTGCCGAAAACTGCAGTCCATACCTTCCGTACTCGATGTTGAGGTTATTGAGGACGTCTATCAATGCCAGATGGTCATCAAGCATTCTTTGCTCAATGATTGGGAATTCGAACTCTCTGAGAACCTCGTTCAAGTCGTCCAATGTGTCGATTGATGATGCCTTGGGTATTTCTGACACTCTGCACACTTCAAGACAAGGAAACACACGCTGCTCTGCGTGCTGTACCTTTGCTTCTTTAAGTATGTTTTTCAACCTTTCCATTGCAGGGCTTTATGTTCTGTGCAAATCGAGTTTGTTCTGATGTACTACGGCTGTGTTCTGGCAGCCAAGGCTTAAGCAAAAAATCAGATCATCCTATGCCATTCGAAACGGACGAGGCCGACCGGATGTTGGATAACGAAGTATTCAGAAGATATCGGGAACGAAGAATGCAGGAGCTTTCTGCAAAAGTGATCACAATTTCCTCCGAAAAGGAGCTGATAGAGAAAACAAAGACAATGACAATGATAGTGCATTTTCACAAAGCAGAGTTCAAGCGCTGTGCAATCATGGACAAGATGCTTGATGAGGTGCAAGGGAGTTTTCCTGAGATAGCGTTTTACAGGGTAGATGCGGACATGTGTCCTGTTGTTGCCAAGAGGCTTGAGATCCGTGTTCTTCCGTTTCTCGGATTTTTCAAGGAAGGATATTTTGTTGACCAGGTGATTGGATTTGAAAAGCTTGGAGGAGATGCAATTGATATTGAGTGCTTTAAGAAGCGGATTGCTGGGAGTAACATTTTCAGGCCGGTTTCGAGTTTACAGTAAAAATTATCCGTTTTCAAGATATTTAAAAATGTGTATTGGAGCATGGCCCAAAGACGCAGGAATTGATATGGTTGAAGAAGAATTGAATGATGTGATTGAGTGCCGAGAAGGGGTGAAGGATGTGAGGCAGGTAATATATAAATATTTTGACGGATGCTATGATCCGGGTAGAAGATATATTATATGCATCCAAGGAGCAACATCTTCTGGAAAAAGTACGTTTGCAAAGAGTATACACCGGATGCTGAGCGACAATGGAATAAGCTCGTATATACTCCCACTTGATGCATTCTATTTTGACTCATTTAATTCTGATCCAGCTGCCAGTGTGAGCTTTAATGAGGAATATGACTTTGACAATCCTGCGTCGCTCAATTGGAAAAACGTATTTGATGTGCTGAAAGCGATCCGCGATGAGGAGCCATATATTGGATACAGCTTGTATTGCAAGGAAAATGGCATTGCTGAAGTGAGATATGATAAAAACCCAAAGCCAAGAGTGCTGATTATTGAGGGCATTTTTGCATTCAACACGATCAACGAAAAGATATTCAATATTGCTGAGTTTGATCCATGCAACAGCAACAAGGATATTGAAGAGGAGTTTATTGATAGGAAGATGGGCATGGGCGATTTTAGGGTTCTGAAGGTGTTTATGGGGCATTGTGCATCCAAGATTCTGTCGGTGAGGCTGAAGAGGGATTTGGCAATAGGAAGGAACAAGGACAAAGTTTTAAACAAATTTTTTGCAATGACTCTTCCGAGCACTTTGAGGTGGATTTACTCGCCAATATACAGCGGGTTTATCAAGATAGTGCATGGCAACTTTAATGCAAAGAAAGCCAACATGGTGCTTGATGAGCTGGGGCAATACTTTCTGAACAAGAAGGTTGCGATTCCTGATGCGAAGGAAGTGAATTTTGTTGGAGAAGGAGAGGTTGAATGCACGGGGGAGTGCATTACTTGCGGAGGAGCACCAGAGATATGTCTTTATGACAGCGAAGCTTGAATGAATCGTGATTGAATATTGTCTAAGTTTATTGGTGTTTGTTTTACTCATGCTGTCGGGGACTGTAGGAATAGGCTGTTGTAGTAGTACAGAAGGATTGTTGTTATGCACAGGAGGGAGTAACTGGCGGCCCAGAATACGAATTGGCTTTTCTTGTGTATTGACATAAATCCAAGCATGTATGAGCCATGGAGGAAGGCAATGAAAATGCCTATGAAGTTTTTAGGTTCGAAGTCCATTTCCAATAGTGGCTGAATGCTTATGAAGACGCATGCTATTCCTGTTGCATAGAGGACGGCGATGAGCAGTATCTGTGAGAATCTCCAGTGTATTTTCTTTGAGTGGCTGTCTTGATAAGCAGGCATCTATCGATGCATTCTGCTTGTATTTTATTTGTAGTATTATGAAACAATGTGTTTGCTGAGAGTGTGTATGAAGTGAACGATCTAGGAAGCCTATTTGGTGTGTATAGAGGCTTGAATAAAATGAATATTGGTGTTTAAGTAACACGGTGCATGCAATCCCTTGAGTATTCAATGAGCAGGGGAAGGCTGAGGTTTATTCATTCGCCGATGTTTGCAGGAAAGACAGCCAACATGCTTCTGGCAGCCAAGCATGCCAAGACCTGTGGAAAGGTGGTTTTATTGATGAAGCCGCAAGCAGATACCAGATGCAAGGTAGACGTAATAAAGTCAAGGTGTGGAATGGAGATGTGTTGTGACCTTAGTGTTGGAAGCGAGTTTGATTTTGTAAAGGATGTTTGCTACGAGGGAGTTGATATTGTGTTTGTTGACGAAGCACAGTTTTTGAGCTCTTGGCAGATCGAGAGTCTACGAGAGGCTGTTGATGTGCATGGGATATCTGTTTGGTGCTATGGGCTTCTAACGGACTTTAAGAAATGTTTGTTTGATGGATCGAAGCGCCTTGTTGAGCTAAGCGACGAGCTGAGCGAGATACAGGTGCTATGTGGAATGTGCAAGGAAAATGCCAGGTTCCACCTGAGATATGTAGACGGCAAGCCTAGCACAAGCGGGCCGACGATTGATATTGAGATGCCTGGGTGTGAGAAGTATGCATCTGTATGCCATGCATGCTGGAAAAGAAGAATGGAGCCGGTGATGAATGGCGGTTACGAAACACCCAATTTTGAAGTGGTTGCAATAGACATTCAGCAGAAATAAATTGATATTTGTGTTTTGAGTTTCAAATGAGTTTGTGTATTTGTATTTGATCGGCAACAAGTGTGTTTACCCTGAGATATGAAGCATTCCATGTCGTATGGAGTAGCCCATCTTGCATTACTGGCAGTATGTACAATGAAGGCCGGCCACAGAAACCCGACGATGTACAGTGTGCTTACAGCCACGACGAACAGCAGTGTTGTTCATATTCTCCATGTACTTTTTTTGACATTCGTCATGTGTTTCTTGACGAACATGATTATTGAGTTAGTGTTCAAGAGCCTTCGGCTTGAGGAGGTTTCCAGCTTCCATGAGTCTCTACTGTACTTTCTGACGGATTTTTTGCTTGTAGTGCCTACGTTTGACAGCGACATCAATTTCAAGAACGGAATGCTGTTTGTGATGCTTCTGTGCATCAAGTCATTGAGCTGGCTGCTAGGTATACGGATCAGGAGGGAGGCAAGGCATGAGCAATACTATCTTGCATATGGAATATGTGTTTTTTCATGTATTATTGGATGCATGCTTGTGGTGTCGTGCATGTCGCGCATGAGTGGACACGTATTGTTTGTGTTTGAGTACATGCTTCTTGCCGTGGCTTCGATCAAGAACATATTTGTGATGAACATGCTGTTTTACGAAGATGAGGAAAGGCGGTCACAGATCAACTTCTATATTGATATTGTATACATGGGCATTACTTTTGTGACATACGTTGTGTTTATTGGGATTACGTCGCTCAGCTACAGGCTGCCTCTGAATCTATTTCGATCTGCACTTGGAATACTTGATGCGCTTATTTCGAAGATAAAGACATTTATCAGATACATCAAGCTGTGCAAAGATCTTGAGAAATGCGTCGATGGAATGGGTGATGGGTTCTGTGCAATTTGCAGGGATGACCTGAAATCTGGAAAGAGTCTTGGATGTGGCCACTGTTTCCACATTGGGTGTTTGAAGATGTGGTGTGAAAGGCAGCAAACATGCCCGGTATGCAAGTCTCCGATCCTGCTTGAGCTAAAGAAAGAATCATTTATTGTTGGAAACGAGCTTATATCTGGGATTCCTGTTACGATTGATGAGTGATGAATAAATGAATTTATAGTAGTTAATGATGCTGGATTGTGTTTACCTGCTTTCATTCACAATGTTCTGCGGTGTTTGAAGGATTGCGCTCGATGTTTTCCTGATGCATACTCTACCGTTGTTGAGGGATGCATGGTATGTGTGAATCACTACCTCGCTGTTTTCTTCTTGCTTGAGGTGTATTGAGCAGCTGTCGGACTCTTTCGATAGAACTTTACGTGCGATTGTTTTTGCAACGTCGGATGGAAACTTTGACGAGTACACAACTCTTTCTCCGGAAGCATTGTGTATATCTTCTCCATTCTCGTTTGCATAAACAAATGGTTTGTTCTTTACTCGGTAGTATGACGTCTTGTTATTCATTGTTCTGTATTTATCAAACAAGTTGGAGTGTTTTCTGTCGCTGTGGAAAACATTTTTGTACTTGTCTAGGATGGCCTTCCAGTTGCTTGTTCCAAACTCCTCTACGCCTTTGAGAAGTGCAATTGTTTCTTCTGGTGACCAATACACCTTTTCCTTGCGGGAGTCTGTTTTGTATCGTTTTTTGATGGTGTACTCCGAGTGCAATTCGTCCCGATTGTGTTTGCAATGCATACTAGGCTTATAATCTTCCTGTGTATGCAGTATTATTCTTGATGATGGTCTTTGGACTGAATTCACATCCATGCTAGGGCAGGAAACAGTGGATTGCAAAATACATGGCATGAGATGCATAGTATATGTGCATGATTCTATTTTGCGAGTTTCTGATAACTTAGAAGATGTGGCCGAGTGGTTATGGCGCTGGTCTAGAAAACCAGTAGACTCTGTCTTCACAGGTTCGAATCCTGTCATCTTCGTTTTGCACATTTACAGTGCATGCGTAATTCCACAGCACATCTCCCTCTTCATTGTATAATCGCATGCCATGTACTATTCATTTCATCGCACTTCCAGACACCCATGGATTGCCAGATATGCGGCTGCTACTCTAGTATATATGCATCTTACGATTGCAGCCACAACATATGCATCAGATGCTCTTTGAGGCTTGTGGCGTTGTACAAGCAGCACAACTGTCCATTGTGTAAAACTGCCACAAAGACACTTCGACTCCATACATCAGAGGCAGGTGCTGCATCCGCTCAAAAGCCACTGAGGGATATAAAAACATCCATCACCATTGCCTATGAAAGCAGTGCTGTTAAGAAGTACGCAGACGATCTTTTATCGAGCAAGTGCCAACAATGTCTGAAGACATATTCAACACCAGCACAACTGAGAAAGCACTACTCTGAACATGGGCTTGTTCTATGTTCTGAATGTATCGGTGGTAGGAAGGATTTCTGGGACGAGTTCAAGCTATACAAAAGCTCCACAATCAAGGATCATAAAAATGGAATGCTCGGAGAAGATGGATTTATCGGGCATGTGTTTTGTGTTCACTGTAAGATTTATCTCTATGATGCAGACGATGCAAGGCATCACTGCAATATCGAGCATGAGATGTGTCAGATATGTGATGCTATTGGATCTAAATATAAGTACTATAGAAATTTCGAGGATCTTGAAAAACACTACAAAAATGCACACCATTGCTGCATGTTTGATCAGTGCCTTACAAGCAAGTGTTATGCATTTACGTACCAAACGGAGCTTTTGGCACATCTAGCAAAGATTCACAAGCTGAATGTAGCATTGAGCAGTATTCAAAAGAAAGTCTGTTGTGATATACCAGTGATGGATCCGTTCAAGAAAAGGAATGCGAAGTTCAAGGTGGATGTGCTTGCTCCAAACGGAATGGCTGTCGTCACAAGCCAAAATGACAACAAGTACCTAATGCCAATACCGAAATCGTCGTCATTGAATGTCCCTGCATACTTGAATAGGAGCATTCTTGATGATCATAAAAGAAGCCGTGCAAGACGTAAATCAGTAATTGACTATCTTTGTGCTAAAGACTCTGGCGATGTTGAGTGCATTATAGATGAATTTATGGCCACGCCAATGACCGTGGTGGATGCATTCAACAAGGTATCTCACTGTGTTGGTGATTCGTTGGCACTGAAGATATTCGAGGCTGTCCGCTTCGATCATCGGCAGAAGTATGTTTCGGAAAGCATCAAGGACATTCGTAAGAAAGCAATGTTTCCGAAATTTGTGCCTTTTGGCTCTCAAGAATATGCAGAGCCAGAAAGAAAGCAACCCCCGGGATTTTCTATCATAGACATATCAAAAGGAAAAAAGCAATAGATCAGCGATTCCAAAGTATAAATCTTAAGAAAAACAATGTTTAGTTCTTCACTATCCTCTTGGATACATAAAAGTCCCTTGACTTCTTATCGATGTATGCTAATGTGATCGATATTGCAAAGATCTTCAGTAACACTACCCGATTAACTAGTCTGAATATGTTATTGTACAGATCGACATACTCTATCTCGTCATAATCATCCAGGCTCTGTAGATCAAAGTTGTTCTTGGCAAAGTACAATAGGTCACCCATCTTTTTCGATAGCCATTCCATTTGGTAGTCTGTTCCAGACACAATCGACGGTGTCCACGCCCTTCCTGCAAAAATAAACAGCTCAAGTGCAAATTCTCCCTTAATGCCTGGATCCAGAGAAAACACCATGGTGTAGTATCCGGTCTCGGGAGTTGTGTAAAAGAACGTGTTCGACACTCCGTGCTTCGAGTCCTTAAACACTATGTTTCCCTGATCAGCATCTGTCTGTTCATAGTCTCCGTCGCTTTTGTGTATGGTAAGGCCAACGCCAGCATTCATGTCTTCTACCTCCTTCCACTCATGCCTAGAAGATGCTCGGTGGAGCAGCCGTGTTTGCATAAGCACAACGGTTTGCCCTTTGAGCTTCTGCGAGCTCTCCACGTTTGTCCCTGCATCCATGCGGAACAAGGTTGCAGACACCATCTGCATCGTAGCTATAAGTGAAAACAGCAAAATCATTCCTGAAGGGCACAGCGACTCACAATAACAAATCAAAAACAAATGGAAACAATCAATCGATTTATTCAAGTAATAAAAATACAGCCTTGAGCACTACAGCATCAGAGAATCTCTCCAATCATCGCAAAGCCCATCAAGATTCCTTTCAGCCCACTTCACAGATGTAAACGTGTCTATTGCATTTGCATTAATCCTATGCCTTTCAGCACGCTCTTCCTCAGGCATTGTCAATGCATTGTAGATTGTGTTTGCTATTTCCTCGGTGTTCCACGGATTCGTTTCAAGAGATGCCGGCAATGTTGTTGTTGCCCCAGCATACTCACTTAACACAAGAACACCATTGTTTCCGTCCTGGCATGAAACGTATTCAAGAGCAACGAGATTCATTCCATCCCTGAGCGATGTCACAAGTAGTACATCGCTGACCGCATACAAAGCACACAGCTCGTTTATGTTCACACTGTTGCTCAGGAAGTAGATGTGTACAGTTTCAATAGAACCAAACATGCTGTTTGTTTCTGAAACAAGCTCGTTCATTTTTGTGATGTATGAAGAATACTCCTTGACATTGGTTCTGCTCGGGACGCCGACCTGTAGAAAAACAACATTACCAACAAACTCCGGGTGCTTTGTAAGGAATCTCTGGAATCCTTTTACTCTGTGGGGCATGCCTTTTATGTAGTCTGTTCTGTCAACGCCAAGGATGATTTTTTTGCCTTGGAACTCTTGCTTAAGCTCTCTTATTCTCTGGGCCGTGATTTGCTGCTGCAAGACACTTCTGAACATCTCTGGATCAATGCCTATTGGAATAGCATCTATCTTTCCAAGGCACTCAACACCATTCTCAATGCACACGTCTCTGAAGTTAAGTGCATATTCAAACGAGTGGAATGCAACGAGATCGCTGTGCATTATTCCGCTTATTAGCTGCTTCCTGTACTCAAGCGCCCTCATTATATCAGCCTTTGGAAATACAGTATGCAGAAAAAACATAACCTTGAATGTCTTTGTAGACATGGCTCTTAGCATTTCTGGGAGCAGCATCAGATGGTAGTCGTGCACCCACACAACATCGCCATCTTCCACTATCTCGCATATCTTATTGCAGAAGATCTTGTTGTACTCGACATAAGCATTGTAGTTTGCCATCGAGAATGTTATGTCGTCTTTGAACGAATGGAGCATCGGCCATAGAATGGCGTTGCAGAACCCGTTGTATGATTGATCATTCAGCACAGGATCTATAAAGATTGGAATTGAGTAGAATTTGTCCCTGCAGTCTTTTCTGATTATTTCTCTTTCTTCCGAAGAAAGATCTGCGCCGCTTATGTTTCCAATCCATTTGAACCTGATTTTGTTATTGATACTCTTGAGTCCGGTGACTAATCCACCACTTGATTGCATGTACTCGAATCCATTCTCTCCTCGCTTCACTGTCAGTGGCAACCGATTGCTGACAACCAAAAGCTTCATGCCTTGCACCGCATGCGCTGTTTTATCCCTCTTGCCAAAATGCCGTATCCAATCGGCACAAGCAGACACCAATCATGCACCATTGTCTGCACATCACAAATACATCAACATCCTACAAATAAACATTTTAATTCACTAGAACCAACTAAATGCCTTAAACTTTGCAAAGCACTTGCCCAATGCTGCAAGCATCCTTTCCGCACCAAGTATGTACGTAAGCAACAGCACTGCAATATTCGAAAGCACAAAGTTCATGTAGAAGAACGTGTTCAATACCTCCATCCCCAAAAACGATGACAACGAGCACATCACATGGCTCACCAGTCCAAGCACCAGCAGGTTAGTTGCTCTTACATTCAATGCCTTGAATATATATGCACTGAGGAAATTGATGAACAGAACCAGCGACATGAATGCAAATCCCCTCTGTGCTTTCATTATCCTGTACTTCATCCTTTCGTTCTTGTTTATTTTTGCTATTGAGCGTCCGACCTCCAGTACAAATCCAAATCCTATTATTGCAGACGAAAACAAGAAGCAAAACACTCCTTTCGGATCAGACACACGTAGAAACGATGCATCTGCAATCACAGCAATTATTCTTTGGATAGCTCTTCCCTCCGACGCTCCCACCAACACGCCAAGCGAAACCCATATGATTACCTGGCCAACAAGCAAGTGTCCAAGCTGCATCCGGGGCACATACATTTGCTCACAAATAAACACAAACTTTTACA
The DNA here is from genome assembly GCF_021821965.1 of Ordospora pajunii. Classification (NCBI taxonomy): domain Eukaryota; kingdom Fungi; phylum Microsporidia; family Ordosporidae; genus Ordospora; species Ordospora pajunii. The sequence continues at coordinate 65,770 of NW_026848116.1, forward strand.
GACTCTTTTTATTTACAATCAATTGCAATCGATTGAACCAAATTCAACACCAAAGAGCCCACACTTAATCAGCTCACGGAGCCTGTCTCCCCTGATCTGCTTGCTGATGCGGATCTTCTCCTTCCTTCCTTCTCCCTCTCCCTTGACTATGACCTTGTAAACAACACATGCTCTGCCATTGGGAACCACTATGAATATCTCGCACTTGTCGTTGATGTACATGCACACCTCCGTATTGTTAAGCATCCTCTCGATGCACTTCTTGAGCCTGTACAGCTTCCTTGGGTTCTTCAGGCACCTTGGCAGAGGATCAATCTTGCACTTCTTGTTGTCTGTTCCCTTGATTTCTCCGTTCTTCGAGATGACAAATCTCTCGACCTTTTCCTTGTTGCTGTTTGATGTCACCTTGACGATGGTCTCTCCCTTCCTGTGGAACGTCTTGATGTCGAACACAAACTTCTTTAGGCTTGAAGTGATCTCAAACTTCTTATTCGGGAACCTTCTGTGCCCAGAGGAGAACGCACACTTTTCCTTCTTTACAGACGCGAATTCATAGCACTTGGCATCTGCCTCGCTGCACGAAGAGTCCTCCTCGCACCTGCGGAGCTTGTCTTCAAAGCATGGGTTGACACTGCTTCTGTTTGCAGACTCAACACGGACGAGGTACTTTTCCCGAGAGGTATTGATGATCTGCCCTGCATTTCCCTGGGTGCCTGGCATTGGGCACGGGCATTCACCAGCACACAGAATGTAATCTGCAGTGTTGGTGACTGGATTGAATGGCGTTACTGTGCCTGCTGCTGCCTCCACAACGAATGGGGACACCGTTCCCTCTCCGTTCCACGAGAAGACATATGCCCTCATGATTCCAGTTACCCTAAGGTATTCTCTTGTTGCTGGGAGATTTTCAGAGGTAAGCATGTATGGAAGTATGTTGCGCTCCTCCTTGAACACAAGCCAAGGCTTATTGCTCAATTCGCATCTGACTTTCACGTGTGAGATTGTCATTGCACTGATTGCGCCAATGCAAACTGCAAGTAGTCCGACGATCTTCATTGAAGTCGCCTCGATTCCTGAATATATATGTTTATGCAGCGAAGAATGGTCTTTTGCTGCATTCGTATTTCTGAAATTGATATTGCATGATAGATACAAGCACGCTGTTGATGAGCAGATATATTGCACTAATGAATTAATCAGGCCGGATTGATATCCTATGAATTGATAAATGCAGTTTGATAGCTGGGTCGGTTTGCAAAGCGATATGAATGCGAATGCATTGGCGCATCTGAACAACAGTATGTGCACGGGAGAAGTGCAATGCAGTACCTGGCATAATTGCCATGCAGTGTGCGTCAGAATGGCCAGCATGTAGCAATTCATATTGGGTAGCTCATCATGAGGAATGCGTAGCATTCTTGTCTCCACTGATGCATGATCTGTACTTGTGATTTAATTAACTGATCGATCAAGGCATTTATCTCTTAATCATGTGCTATCAGATACAAATCAAGCAGAGCATCAATAGCAGGGTGCATGGATGAATTTGGAGGGAAACACAGGGAGAACCTGTGGCAGATAGAAACGAGCAGCATCCAGATATCCGATCCTGGTACAGAATCACGGCATAAATGCAAGTGCATGTACAGGCAAACGGACCTTGCGCAATTAGGCGATGTTTGTGTGTGCTCTGCATACGATGAGACGCCAAAGCAGCCGCGTAGAAGCACATGCCTTCATTCATCAACACTCTTGGCGAATAAGGCTACAGAGCAGCAAGCGAATGGCCACAGTAAGAAACACGTGTACACAAATTCACGTGATACAGGCACTGATGCTCATGCCGCATACACCCACTCTGCCAAAGGCCCACATTACAACAAGAAATATCAACTGTATAAAACAGAAATGTGTAGGAGCCACTCAGAGGTTGGCTACTGTAAATATGGGGACAAGTGCCAGTTTGCACACAGTGAAGCCGAGCTAAGATATGTGCAAAGACATCCAAAGTACAAGACAGAAACATGCAAGACATTCTGGGAGGAGGGAAGCTGTCCATATGGCAAAAGGTGCTGCTTCATTCACATTCCAAACATTTCACTCCACAATCCAAAGGATGTGCACAAAGGGCATAGAAAGGTAGGCAGGGCTCTTGCTGATTCTTGCCGTGATTTTTCAGAAGCCAAACCAGACAATCCCGGAAGTGCTGTTGTGTGCACACAAATAAATGTGTCTGAGATCACAGATAAGCACCACTGTGACGATTCCTGGATGCCGAATGATATTCCTGGATCTCAGGCGTTTTCTGGTGATCTGAGCATCCGTGCTTCATTACAACAGCGTGATCCATGCAACGAACGCCGATTTTCAGATTGTGCTAGCTATTCATTCGATCCGATTGTTGAGGATTGCAGCGGAGACATGATGTTGAAAAGACCCTTTTGGGAAGAAACGAGCCTGTCAATATGGATGGACGATGGCATTGAGATGTTCTATCCAAACCGTGTTGCTAGGAAAATGCGGAGTGGAGGGATGTTTGCACCCGGGGGAATTGTGTGCAAAGCATTGAATAAGAAAGTATCACAGTTTGTGCTTGAGCACCTGGGAATGTAAATAAACATATTGAAATAAGAACAATATAAAACACAGTAGCTGCACTCTGATACATGCATTCAGACGGCATTCCATTCTTCTAAGCATATTGCTATATACATTCCTGGTGCAGGCACAAAGGCAAGCGATTTTTAATCCCAATGGAAATAGTAAAGTTTGAGCCAGATACGGAAGGAATCGAGTCCAGGAAGAAACTCCAGCCGTTTGGAGATACTAGCAAGATACGTGTTATGAAGCATACCAAAGCGCCTGCATTCACACTTTACACAACAGAAGTGGATTCAAGTGCCAAGGACAACGATGCAGGCTCGGTACCATACAGGCCTGTCATTGAAGCACCGGTAGTATCGAATGCATACATACCTCCAGTAATCACCCGTCAGGAACCCTGCAGTGTGAAAATCTCAAACCTTCCGCTGGACATGACCAGAGATCGCTTGTACAAGCTGATTGGCGCTCATACAAATGTTTCGTTCATGAGTCCAAATCTTGTTATGAACAAGGAAACAGGTGTATTCAGGGGATTTGCATTTGTAACAGTTGCATCGAAGGATGATGCAATTAGTCTCATTAGAAACCTGAAGGGTGTTGCTATTGATAGTCTGGGGCTATCAGTGGAGTTTGCAAAGTAGAAGAGCGGTGTATCAGCTTTAGCAACTCATTTATTCATTTACAATCGGCCATTCTTCAGTGGATCGAGCAGGGAAATGGATCTATTCTACTGAACACCACTACCATCTTGGCAATCGATATGTATCCTTTGACTCGTCCCAAACTTATCAAACTGCTTATCAAGCAGATTGTTTCTTTGAGGTCGGAGTCACCAATTGCATTTGCAATTCTCTGTATTTTAAGTTTATTATCGCTTCCATGATTCAAGTATGTTTGATGCATTAGGCTAGCAAGGCACACAAATGGGGCGTGCACCATAAGCACTCTGTACACAGTGTAGTCCTTGATATTGGCAAAAACCATTTCAACATTACTGCATATGCTGGAATACTCGCCTTTTTTTATTGTGCATGCCAGCTCGAGCAGATACATGCAATCAAACGCTTGCAGGTACTTTTGTTTAGGGAATCTGTTGGTGAGCAAGGATGAAACAAAATAAAACGGTGCAATTGCCTTCTGCCCTCTTCTATATGCAAATGCTGTTTTGAATAGCATGTTTGCTTCTTCAAACAGCTCTGAATACAGTGCAAACACTCCTTTATAGAAATAAAACGTAAAGTACTCCCTGGTTTTGTTCACTGGCGGGCTGGTATTTCTGAACACATCTTCCGCAAGTTCAAGCTCTCCGGTCTCTCTGTATGTTTCAAGAAGCATGTTTGTAATGTAAAAAAAGGTGCTGTTGGAATCGTGTAGCAGAGCCTTGTGTGAGATATATAACAGTCTACTGATCCTTCTGGTACCTGCGAGTTGTCTCAGCTGGAATACTCCGTAGAATATTGCTTTTGATATGCAAGTAGCCCAATGCTCTTTTCCAAGATGCTTTACTGTGCCGTTTACAAGCTGCTCAATTAGTCCATAGGCTTTCTCAGCATGAACAGCGTGATGAAGTTTGAGAAGAGCACCGAATGGCTGCTTCACTTCGTTTAATGCATGGCAGTCAGTCTCTCTAGACCATTGCTTGGATGCATCAAACAGCATTGAGATGTACTTTGCATCTTGCATATCGATTCTGGAATTGAGTTCAGCAACCCAATCCATGTAAGGGCTTATGTGATTGGTTGATTTGCGCCCATTCCTGCTCAGCAGCAACCTGAATAGATGCACTACCTGTATTGTATAGCCAGCCGAGCCAATTATGGGCTCGATATGCCCCAGATGGACTCAGAGATAAGAAGGTATATGGAGGATGCAGAAGGCAGTTCAACGCTTGGTGTTCATATTCGCCATGCAGGCAAAAAGTATCTGTGTCTGCTGATGAACCAGGATACATTTCTTGTTGTGGTTGTGTTGCAAAGGATAAAGGACCGTGTATACATAGAATGTGTGGATTCCACAGGATATGAGCATGGGCATGCCAGAAGATTCATGCTTTCGATTCTGAAGTGCATGAGGCCCAGGATCACATCATGCTTTAGCCATCCAAAGAATGAGTATGTGTTTAGTGGAAGTTCGCTGAACAAAGCTAAACGAGTCAGAACGCCTGCAGACCTGTTGGATTACTGGATTTCGATCTTTGAAGAGTACCATGGAAGTGTGCATGTGTGGTCAAATGGCTATGACGGCGTTTCGTATCCGTTCGAGCACGAAGACGAATTGGTGTATTTTGAAGACGATCCAAAGCAAAAGATGTCGAGGCATTTCGAGGGAAGCATGGCGGAGATGTTTGATGCATTGCTATGCAGGGCTGATTTTGTCAAAGGATCTCTTGTGTATGGAAGGACCAAAGCGTACAAGCAAAGCAGGATAAAACGGTCATGCACTGCAGATATTGAATCCATGATTGCATCATTAAGATCGATGGACTTCTCGACTCTTGACAATGCAAGGAGATCGGCAAATGAGTTCTTGCAAATATACGGACTGCAAACAGAGTATTTCCAGAGCGAAAGGACAGTCAATCGGGTAGCGGAGCAAGAAGAGTGTATTGTGATTGATGTGAAGAATAAGCGATTGGTTAAGTGATTGTGTTTCTGAAGCAGATGAACTATTCCTCGCTGCTAAGGTCATCAAAGAAATGATTAGCTACTGATTTGACATGTGCAGATCCGATTTGTTAGAATTCTGGCTGCTAGGTATTTAGAGCATCTTAAGATGCAAATGAATGAAGGTCATCATAGTTAGTGATGAGCTGCCGATATTTGCGTCTCACACAGATGCAGACATAGCAATCAAGCAGTCTATGTCTGAAATACTGAAGAACATTCCGCATAGGGACAAGTCCAGCAAAATACAGATTGAGTTTTCCGAGGTAAGCGCCGACTCAATCCGTATGTTTGCAAAGCCGCACTTTATGTCGGTCGATATGCTAGATGATCATGACTTGTGGTTTGTGGGCCGCCTTGGGCTTTCGAACCACCGATGCTTTACAGAGGATGAGCTCTCAGTGATCGGAAATGCGATGAAAAGGTACAAATGCTACCCTGTGTTTGAAGATCAAGCGTATTATTCAGATCTGATACGAAGGACTCTTGAAGGGCATACATATGATCTTGTGCAGAAGAGCCTTGACCATGCATTGCTGTTTGATCAGTATGTGGATTACAATTCGAAGTGCTGCGAAAAAGTGATGGAGATCTATGAAGAAGGCGATGTAGTGTGGATACAGGACATTGGCTTGCTTCTTCTTCCTGAGATGATGAAGGATGTGCCTGTAGGAATATCTTTTGCAAATCCCTTTTCATCGCTTTTCAGGTGTATCCCGTTTTGGGAGCGGCTCTTGTTGTCTATGCTGTGCAGCAAATACATTGAGTTCAATAATAAGGAGTCGAAGGCATGCTTTGATCTTCTAGTCTCACAGAAGGCTGGATTTGTTGCAGGAAACCCCGAATACAAGGATCTGAGTCTGCCGTTGGTTAGAGTTGGAAGGCGTGGGCTCGACAAGGATGCGGTTCTTGAGTGCCTGCCAACGGTATCTGATGGAGAGTGCCAATCTAATAAGCGAGAAAAGATGATTGTTGTTCCGTCTGATTCTCAAGCACATCTTCTTGGGATTGAATCGTACCTTTCATGCCATAAAGAAGAAGTCACTGTTGTTTTTCTGAGCATACGGCCTGTTAAGCTCGATGGATTGACCGAGGTCATGAGACTTGGGCAGTATCTTGAGGTGAACTACAATGTGACTAGAAGAGTTTTTGTGCCAACAAGCGATCTTGAGCTTTTGTCGCTGCTGAAGGCCTGTGATGTGTGCTATTGCCCAGAAGTTGCTGATTTGTGCTTGTTCCTGGGTGTTCCTGTTATTCAGAGTAATGTGTATGATTTCATGCAGGTTGCCAGAGAAATCAGAGAGAAGATCAATGGCGAAACAGATGAAGAGCGGAGAGATCTGCACATGTGCAATGACATTCCCTCGAAGATGGAGTGGAAAGAGCACTTCATAAGGAATCTGTTGTATGCATCAGGCATTAACTATGTGATTGATTTGAATCCGAAGGATCTGAAAGTACGGCGGTCGTTGGAGATGGTACAACAAGCAGATATTCCTGTGGGCAAGAGCTGCTCCAGAAACAGAGGAGAAATGCAGCATGCAACAAGCATAAATCCTGACGATGATGATGATTCCGTCATTATAAAAATGATAAACGATTTCAAGAGCAGTAGGACAAAGACATTGGTGCTGGATTACGATGGAACTATTACTGACATTGTTGCGTATCCTCCGATGGCCGCACCCACACAGGAAATAAAAGAACTGTTGGTAAACCTTAGCAAGGTGTGCAGAGTGGTGATATCCACTGGAAGAAGTACTGAAGATTCTGATCTTTTTTTCCCGAAGGAACTCGAGGTGTTTGCAGAGCATGGAGCATGCCACAGAGTAGACGGACAGTGGAGGCAGCGAGTGTCGTTTCCACAGAAGGAGCTTGCATTCAAAATAGCACAATTTTTCTTGCAGCGAACGCCTGGGTCTGAGCTTGAAAGCAAGAAGACAGGATATGCATTCCATTACCGAAATGTCTCTCCCCTAATTGGTGTAAAGCAAGCCAAGGCACTCTTCTCGTTGCTTAAGCAGGCATTTGGAGACTGCGTCAAGGAAGGAAACCACATAGTTGAGATTAGAAACGGAAAAAAGTCATTTGCAATGGAGACTGTTGAGGACGGATTTATTCTATGTGTCGGAGACGATGTTGCAGATGAAGAAATGTTTGAAGTGTGTAAAGGATACACAGTAAAAGTCGGGAAAGACAAAGACGACTTACAGACATTATCTGCTGCATATGAGATTACAAATCCAAAGAGCTTTAGAAAACTTCTTCAACGATTTCTTGAGTGATGCTGCACTCAAATCTTATTCTTGAGTAAATTCTTCCATTCAGTTTATTTATACTTGTGCAGCAGATATTGCTTATTTTGAGCTTCCCACTTCAGATTTGCACAGAAAGTTCATCCGGTCAGAATTCAGAGTTCGATGTGTGCCTCGCTCATCTTGAATATCTTCCTAAACGTCCTGGTTCTGCTGATTGTTCCGCTCTTGGATACAAACAGCCTTTTTCGCCCCTGAAATAGCGATGTGTATCCACCATTCAAGCATATCACATCTCCAGCATTTAAAACCGTGTTCCACAGCCCAAGCTCAATCGTTCCGCTTTCATCTCCAACTAGCCATGTTGATACAACATCGTTGTCTTTTGTTTTGTTTATTTCTAGGCACTTTATTAGGATAAACTCAAGACATACGTTCTTATGGTACTCTCCTATCTCAACTATCTTATTCATCCACAGGGCATTCCGCAGCTCCGATTTCTTTTCTCGTTCCAACTCCAGATTGTTAAGCTGCTCGCCATTCCTTGGCAAACGTCTCAGACTCTAACCATTTCACAAAATAAGCTAGCCTCCTTCTCATCCTTGAAAATAATGCAGTAAAGCCTTTCAATTGCTTTTGCGCCATCCATCTCTCGGATAACAACAAATACCTTGCACTTCTTCTTCTCTGGACGGAGATTGTACTTCACTAGAAAGTCAAATGAAGTCTGCATCACCTCATCTCTGATAAAAAAACACCGCTTTCCATTCACATCGGTCACATACACAATTCCTGGCCCAATCCCTTCCCATTCCTCACGGAACCTATGCAGATTCACATTTGCTTGGAAAACAACGCCCGGAATCGTCTCGGCAACAGGCTCCTCAGTCTTTTGTACATGCATCCTCAGAAACCCAGACTCCCTGGATTGCTTAGGCTGCTCATCTTCTTTCTGCATCTTTTCAAAAATGCTTTTCTTGCTCTTCAGGCACTGCATATCCATATTCGTCTTGAAAATGTTGCCAAACTCATCCGCCGCTTTATCTTCACCAGCAGACACCGTGCATCCTCTATTTTCGCCTCCATTGCATGTATATTCTTCTCCACTTGCTTCACGCCTTCCACCATCGTCCCTACAGCCACTCATATTTTCTACACGCTTTCCACCTAGCTTTTCATTCGACTCCTCACTGTCTTCAGCACTTCTCATTCTACTTCTCAAACCCCAGGCATTCTCAAATATTTGATTGCTGCATTACTTCGTACAAATAGGCCTAAAACAACAACCAGAACCTATCTATTTATTTAATCCATTGCTATAGCTTATGCTCCATTTCTTTGCGCTATCAACTCCTTTTGCACCTCATCAGCTATATCAGGCGCGTGGAAAGCCGTGAACACCAAACAGTTAATTAGATCAATAAAGCAGTAGTAGTCTTCCTGATCAAACTTAGCAAAATACCCCACAATAGGCATTACTATGTCCTTAAAATCTTTTGGAATCTGGCTCTCTGCAATAACAACTGCATTCACAAGCATAATAAAATCGCTGGAAAGATCCTTGAGAATGTATGACATTTCTACATAGCTGTCATAGTATGCGATTATAGTATCTCTATCCAGTATTTCATCCAGGATTATGCTTTCATTATTTTCTACAGTGAATTCCCACCACTTTTCAGGCATGCATAGTATTTCTAATTTTATTTCGCTATCTAATATTTCATTTTCAACAGCATAATGGCACTTCAGTTCCTGCTCTTTTTCACTCAGTATTGTCTTCGCAGAATATCTTGCATTCCCGCACATTACAGACAAAAATAATGCCATCACATAAAACAGTTTAGACACATTCATCGTTAGCTGCATGCAACTATTCGAACGACTCATCTACATCTCAGATAAAAACAGCTTAAGTACTTTGCATTCAATTTACTTTAATCGCAAAAGGAGATTTCCTCTATCAAGCCACCGCTTTTGCCCAAAGTATTTACTAAATACGTCTTATCTCCTTAACTGTTGCGCACATAAGGTATGGGATGCAACTGAATCGTATTCACTAGCAGCATGGCTCCTAGGCATAGCCAATAGCTAATGCCCACATATATACCTAATGAAATGACACGGCAGAATATACTACACAAATAACAATAGTTAAAAATCAAATATAAACCACGTTTATTTCATTTATTCTGCCTTCTGCCCTGTCTCTGCATCATCTTCTTCTGATACTTCGTCTGAAGTGACTCTGCTAGACTTATGACTGCATTCATCTTACTGTTGTTGAGCATCATGATGCTATGAGCTAAAATTCCCTTCTTTCCGTCCGCAGATGACGACTCAATGTATTTGATCAGCCCATCTACTAATTTTATCATATTAGCGCTCAATTTCCGGTTTTTCTTACTTTTTATCAGAAACCCTTTGATTCCATCCATTGCAACCCTTCCGTCCTGGTATACATGCCTCAATGCACCATAGATGGCTTTGATGTGCTCAACATCCATCGACAAAATGCTTGAGCGCATCTCTTCTCCATTCTCATTGACATTTATTTGCGGTATCGACACTCTAGAGGTGCTATTTTTATTGGTCCTTTTCGCAGCCTTGAGCGATTCATGCGAAGATTCATCGCCAGATGAGTTTTCCAGAACTTTGTTTCCTAAAATAATAATAATAAGCGTCATCCCAAAGAATAAAGCTGTGTATATTATCATCTTCTTTCCTGACGTGCTAGCCTGGCTCATGTTTACAACCCTGCGCTTTTTCGTATATACATTCATGCCCCTAATCCCTTTACACATCCATCAATCACGCCCTGCTGCTGCTTCATTACAATCACACAAATAAGTAAATCAGGATTTATTTCGATAAAATCCCTGTCAGTAGCGCAGCTTGCACAAGCCCTGCCTCCATCGTCTGCTCGCAGTAGTCCTGGACTCCTGCAACAGAGCATCCCTTTCCGCCGATGCTTCTTCCCTCCTCGTTGGTCTCAACAACACCAACTATTCGTCCAAGATCCATCCTGTTCTCAATCAAAACCACAGGTACATTGCCCTTATTTGCAAGATCCATCACAACCGTCTTTATCTTCTGGTCTGCATCCTTTGCAAGCATCACAAACCTCATCTGCCCAGAAAGAACCTTCTTGAGCGTCTCCTTAGTACCTTTGCTAAGCTTGCAGTACGTCCTCGACACCATGCACACCTTCTTAAGCGCATCCTCAATCTTAATTGTTATCTCCGGCTCTACCATTGGCTCCAAAACGTCACTCATCAGGGGTAAAATTTTTCATTCGTTAACATCCATACAGATGCGTCCCCACTTCAAGCACATCCCTGCTGCTCTTTTACAAACCAGCCAAACAACACATCATCGATTTCATTTGCACATTCATCTCACATCATCTGTCACAAAGCAATCTATTTGATTTCAAAACATTCTTGCCCCTACAAATGCCAATCAGTATCCACGACTGCAGTGGCTTCGATGTTGCTCAGCTAAAAAGCAAGATAAAGGACACAAAAAGAGCCGTGTTCATAAAGTTCTCAGTCGAAGGATGTGCCCCGTGCAAATACCTTAAGGATGACATCAACAGATACAAAACAGATTTCAACCAGTCTAGGAAAGACTTGAATGTCGACATTTTCGAGATCAACGGCACATTCTCCTCCACATGCCCGTTTTTCAACAGCATGTGTGCAGACTTCCAAATATCTGCATTCCCTACAATCGTGATGGTCGACCAGAACATGAAGCCGATTGGTAATGACACAGGAAGGATAATCGGCAGCAAGATAGAAAAATTGAAGGAGCTCATCAGCAGCAACAGCGAGATGTTCAAGGCCACAGCTTGAAATAAAACAATTACAGTCCTTTCCATTCGGGTCTTTTGTGATACTTCATGATGTTTTCTCTTACATTGCCTGCATACTTCTCAGGATCTGTTCTGAAACATTTACTTGCATCGATATTTGCAGGGCTCCGAGTGTTGGGCATCTCGAGCAGCTGCTGTATCCCACAGAGGACATTCATCACATTCATACTGGGCTTCCATCTGTCTCCAATGATGTCTAAGCAAACTTGGTTTGTAGAGTATACGTTTGGATGATACACCTCGTGCTTGAATGCTGCTTGGGGTGGACTGAATGGATAATCATTCGGAAAGTCTATATGCAGGGTATAGTATGAGCCGCTATACAACGGATCACTGGGCCCGGGTATTCCGCATTCCCACCTTGCAGCATATCCCCTCGGCTTCTTATCAAGCGGAATTGCATAGAACTTGTACTTCCTGCTTTTCATTAAATTGTCGTGCTCTGCCAGCAGTCTTTCTAGGGTTGACATGCAGGGAGCACACACTGTGGATTTAAGTAGCCTTCCATAATCGCTGCAATTTGGTACCCCAATGGTACGAGATAAACTGACAAAAGAGGACGAGGAATGCATCGATATGATTGTGAATCCGTATCCATTTGTAACTGAAGATACATTGAATGACATTGATGCTTCTGTGTGCCCTGATGAAAGGAATTTGCTTGTATGCGAGCTATCGGTTGTTCTTTCGAATGGTGCTGCAGTGCTGAATCCAAAAATCCAAGGAATGTTTCCCCGGTTGATTGGCCTGCTGAGTGACAAGCAGATATACAACTCAAGCGCAGTCATGCTTTCCGATGCATGCAGACACATAGAAGACGTGCAGAATGCATTCAAAACCCTTGGAATATTCAACTATCTGGACTTCAGTGAAGCTCACTACAAAGCAACCGTGTCATTGGTCTATTCATTGTGTATAGAAAATAATAACAACAGGCAATACTTCATTGAAAACTACTACGATGAGCAGCGTGACAGAAATTGTTCATTGATCCAAAGCATTACCGTGCCTCCTGTACCCGACGACTCCGTCGAACCAACAGGCATATGATCTATTTCAAAGCAAATGCATGCTCATGCCGTATACTAGCAGGGTAGCACTCTAATAATAAATCATAAGCAATTCCGGTATTCTATATCTAAAGCCCAGGCGGCAAACAAGTAAAATTCATACGACATCATTTATTATTCCCTTCTTTCCAGTTTAATCCCAAGGGCCTTCTCAAACTCCTTTGCCATCTTCTCTTCATACACTGCTTCGCTTCGTTCCCAACTGTCAATTATAGACTGGTTTTTGTTCATGCTCTGTGCCAGGTCTTTTCTCGAAAGCCCCTTCTTCGTTCTAGCATTCATAATCGCCTCTCCCATCCTCCTATCAACCATCTTCAGCTCAACATCCTGCACATTCGCTGCTTTTGGCTTTCCTTGCCCATCTTGTTTTGCCTTTGTTATGATTATTGGCTTGTTCTCTCGCATCAAGGGATCACACGACTCAAAAATAAATCCTCACATTTCAATTCCAATCTCCTCATACAGCAGCGATTTCTTCATGTCAAGCCCCTCAGACAGCTTCTCTATCACCTCATTAAATATCTTCTTCATCCTCTTCAGAGTGCACACCGCCTTTTCATATCCTTTCTTCGCTGCTGCCATGTCTTTGCTATCAACCTCAATCTCGTCATTCTGCAGCTTATTCAGTCTTCTCTTGTTCTCTTCAATCCTTGCGCTAGTCGCGTCAATCTGCTCAACTATCTGCTCAATCGGCAGCATCTTGCCAAACAACTCAATCTCCTTTCCAACAGCCTCCGCATCGCTCTTCAGCATCGCAAGCTTGCTTTCATACTCGCTCACCTCCCTATCAAGCTCTACATCCTCATCTTTGCTAAATAAGTCTTGATTAACCAGATACACCTTGGACTTTCCATAGATCTTCGTTATCAAGCATCCTTCACTCTCAAGAATGTCAAGTATATCCTGCACTGCAGTCGCCCCAATCTCTCCCTTGAAGTACGCCACAACCTCGGCCTTCACCGTCGGCCGGTTGCATTTGTACATCATCTGGAATACACTTTCCTTATCATCGTCATTCATGTCGTTGGGGTAGCATGCAGTATGCACCTCGTATACCGCATCGTCTAGCATGATGGCGCACGATTCTATATTTGGAAACATCGCATCCAGAAATATACACATGCATATCCCACAATGATTCTCCCAACACAGAAGCTTAGCAATGGATTGCATATTCCAACAATCGGCCTTGGAACATGGGGGCTTGTAGATCCATGCGTCCTTGAGTGTTCAATACGAAATGCAATTGAGCTGGGATACAGGCACATCGACACTGCACATATATATGGAAACCAGAAGAAAATAGGGCAGATCTTGAACAATCTGTTCTCAGAAGGCGTGGTTGAAAGGAAAGACCTGTTTATAACATCCAAACTTTGGAATGATTCGCATGATGATCCAATGGCTGCTATCAAGCAAACCCTGGAAGACCTACAGCTCGAATATGTTGATCTCTACCTGATTCACTGGCCAGTCAGATTCGAGCCTGTTGCAGATGGAGAGGTAATACTTGGCCAGGATAGGTTTCGGCTGGGTGTATTTGATCCTGTGCTGCTGTGGAGGAAGATGGAAGATCTTGTTGATGCAGGCTGTACAAGGTCAATAGGAATCTCAAACTTTGGTATTGAAAACACCAAGAAGGTTCTTGAAGTATGCAGGATAAAACCTGCAGTTTCACAGTTTGAGCTGCACCCGTACCTGAAGCAAACAGGTCTTGTTGAATTTCTACACGAGCACGGCATTCAGATAGTCAGCTACTCATCTCTTGGCTCTACTGCCGATTGCAGCCTGAAAATACGGGACGACAAGACAATCGGAATGATTGCTGAGAAGTACGGGTGCTCGCCATCGCAAATAATATTGAGCTATCTTGCAATGCAGGGCATTTGTGTGATTCCTAAAAGCACTTCTAGAAAGCATCTAGAAGAAAACATGGATCTAAGGGCTCTCAACCAAGAAGACATGCATATAATTGATGGCATTGATATCATCCACAGATACGTTGATCCTACATCTTTTGGAGAATCAAGATTTGATTAAATCGTTTGTTGTGCTTGTTTGCCGTAATAATTCTGCATCAACCGTGTATCTTTATTCGCATGCCGCGTATTTACAAAATCCATGCTGTATTCATTGCGTGCAGCCCCATATTCATTCACCTATATTGCAAACAGCCAACAATCGCTGCTAAATACTCACATGCAGCATATCCTGATTTTCCCGATGGATTGGAAGGAAATCAAAGAGTTATCTAAGGAGATTGTGTATCTGATGGTGGGCAATGACTCTTTCAAAGCATACAACGAAAAGATAGCCAGAATGCAAATGCATTCAATAGACTATTTCTTAGTTGGTGGTGAGAGTGTGATCAAGGGAAGCAAAAGATACCATTGCTCCTGTAACTACAAAGCCTGTTGGCACATAATCAGTGTGGTTCTTCAATCAAGCAGCATAAGTGATTCTTGCACAGAGACTCACACAACTGTGTCAAATATACCTGAGATTTAATAGCTTCGGATACCCGTCAAGCACACAGGTGTATAGATATGATCCATCTGCAGAAAATAAAACCTTTGAGGCCTCTCCATCCATACTGCATCTGTAAATCTCTCCACATCTACAGTCAGTGATAGCGACAACACCTGTTGATGTTCCACATGCAATTAACTGAGATGTGCAATCAACACACATGATGCTATTGGAGTAATCTGATGCATGCACGAGTACACCTTTGTGAACATTCCATGTCTTGAGAAATCCGTCTGCTCCACAGCTGGCAACTGCTCCATTGATCCATGCATGGCTATTCACTGCGCCTTCATGTGCCTGAATTCTATGGCCATTCATCAACGAGCTGCTCCAAATGCCAATCGATCCATCATGTGATGAGCTAGACAGTACGCCTTCCTTGTGCCCTATGCGACTAATCCTGCTGCTGTGCGAGCCAATCGTGGATGCATTCTGACTACTCATATCCACATACACTAACGAGAAATCTTCTAATGCACATCCAACGCCGTGTTCACTCATCCAGATAACCTCAGTCACCTTGGACTTCGAAACACAAATCTCTGTTACTCCGTTGTTCATCATTACCACTCTTCCGTCTTCTCCGGACGAAAGAACGCCCTTTCCACGCTGCCTTACTCCAGTAACCTTCTTCTCGTGGCATGCATAGCTTCTTGCTCGGCCACTTAGTAGATTGATTGTTATCACTTCTCCATTTGCATTCCCTACAACAACATCGTCTCCACTCCATGAGAGTGCCGATACTCCTTTGATTTCTCTCCTCCACATGATACCGCTTGGCCCAACACCAACAAGCTCATGCGCCTTTGTATACACGCATAGAAAGTCTCTGTTCCAGCACGAAAGAGTCACATGCTCATTTAAATGCATGTCCATATCCACAACATCAATGCTCACCTTGTCAGCATACCCATCTGGCATGTCCTCGCTATTCAGCATGTCCGTGCTCATGGACACCTCCTTGTCGATTGATATGCTTGCGTTTTCGTCGTTCAATTTGCCTTCCTCTTTTGCTTCAGATTTATTTGGGCTTCCAAACTTACACACATGCGCTTCAGACAAACAAAACCTTGCACTGCACGGAACAACCTCGCCTCCATGCAGATGCTTCACACCGTACATATACTGTATTCCTTTGCTGATAACTGAAGGAAGCGTGTGCTCAAATGCGCCCACACCGGGATCAGCTTCGTTCCTGAATGTAAACAGCGTGTAGATGTATCCTTCGTCTTCAAGATACTTCACTATCAGCTGGTTTATCTCGTTCCTTGACAACTCGATCATTCCCTGTGATTGGAGGGCTTGCCATTGCTGCAGACTTGGTACCGCATTCGCAGTAGCAAGGTGCAAAGCATAAACCCCAGTAATAGTAATGCTGGTGTGCAAGCTGGAGGAGTTTCCGTCACTAAAGGCGCCGTATATAAACAACAACAGGTTTCGTAGGAAGAAGCGCCGGCTGATACTGTACTCGCTGTATGTGTTTTCTGTGCTGGTAATATACAGGTTGCTAATGACATCGTATTGGCTGTATTCGCTTGACATAGACAGCCTTTCGCTGAACAAGATTGTATACGACACTGGAATGTGGAGGAAGATTGATGTGGATGTCTTACTTGCAAACAGCAGGTCGCCGATTGATGTGAATTTTACAGACATTCAGATGAGCCTGGCGAGCATAGGCCACAACACTGAGCGATCATTGCTGACACTGACTGTCCCGGCGCTGAGCTTGAAGAAGGGAAAGAACGTTGTGTTTAATGGAAGTATATATGTCAGTAAGATACACAAGAAGAATCTGGCGATGTCGATGCTGTCCACTAGGTTTGCATTGAAGGTTGACTCAAGGCTGTATCCACGGATATGCTTTATCAGGTTTCCATTTAAACGGTCGATGAGCTTTTCGCTCGACAGCCCTGCATCGAAGTCCAGCAGGCAGATTGAGCTGAAGAGGATTCATTTTGAAGCAGGCAAGAAGCACCTGGGTATGTCTCTGTATGTCAACAACTCAAAGCTTGTGATTCCAAAGTTTATTACGCTAAGGTGCCGAGGAATCAATATTTTTCTAGGCAAGAAGTCGAGCATGATAAAGATTGCAATTGGACACATTGACTTACACGATTCGTTTTTTCAAAACCCGTTGAAGATTGATTTCAATGTGATTGAAACGGCACACAGATGGATAAAGAAGAGCATGGTCAGGGCGTTGAAAGGCAGGGAGGTGGGGGTTAGAATAGACAGCATAGAGTTTCTGAGTCCGATTGGGATGGTGCCTGATGGCGCTGTTGAGGTTGGGCTGACGCTTGGCATTAATGCGAAAAATGACTCTGATTATGATGTTGTGTTTAGAAGGAAATCCAAGTCACATAAGCCATGGAAGCCACCGCTTGGAAGCAGCATAGATATCTTATTTGATGGGAATCGATGCATAAACGTGAAGTTTGCCAAGAAGATGTTTCCGTTCATCAGCGATGACACCTCTATAAGCATGAGCGACACAGGAACAACGGTCATGCTGTTTCTGAATCAAAGGCACCTCGTGTCGTTGAAGGCATCCATAACTGATGAAGAAAGACATACTGTTTTGAAGCTGACTGCAGAGAATATGTACATGTTGAATTTTGTTTGTGGGCTGGTATCAAGCGTAAAGACGCCTGGAATTGATATTGTTGTGGATTCTTTGAGTGTACTGGGGCTTGTCCTGAACAGTATAACGGGATCATTCAGATTTGACGGAAGAATGTGCCTGAGGATAGGAAGATACAAACTTATTGATAAGAAGCCAAGCGGAGAAAACAATGTGTTTTCTGTGGAGCATTATGTGCGTAGCTTAAAGGAAGGGATGGAAGTGGACACGGCTGTAAGGCTGAATCCTTTTGAGAAATGCTATGCAAACAGATATGTGCGCTTGGTTCATACAGGAACTGTGTTTTGCCTGGAAGACCTTGGGATTGGAATTAAAATCAAGATTAAGGCGTGTGAAGTACGGTATGTGTCTTGTGGGCCACTATCTAAATGTCTGTATGGATGCGTGCTGGTTAGTACACAGATAGGTGATTCGTTTGAAAGGATATTGGAGCATTTTGAGAAGCACTCGATGCGATCCAATGAAGGAAGGAATCAGCAAATGAGGAGTATTATGGAATGCTTTGAGAGCAGAGGGGCCGCTGCAAAGGGTGTTATGCCACTGTATTCTAAGTGCAAAAAGGCAGCAACAGATGCTGATGAAAGTAGTGTTGTTGAGGAATATGACGAAGACGTAGCTGAAAATAGAGTTGAGGCCGGGATGGAAGGGCATGGAGGTGAATCTACAGATTGCGATGGCCAATATGGACGTGCTTCTGTGGACGGCAAAGAAGGGGGATTTATTGGAAATGTGTGTATAAGGTACAGTGGCAAGAAGCCGAAGGTGCCTAGAAAGTACTTTTTTGATGTTGTTATGAGCGATGGCCGGAGAGATGTTGATAAAGGGCTGTGCTTGAGAAATATGATACATATAGAAAAGACAAGCATTGGCGTATATTCAAAGAGTGGCTTGACGGAAATAGATGGAGGAAATCGAGAAGACTTGATGAGCAGGGCGCCTCTGAAGTTGAATATTGATGCAATCCGGATATGCTGTGTGTGGAGGGGCTGTGTTGGTGTGTGGCTAGAGCAAGATAAACCTATCGGGATTGGAGTGACGATTTCCAATCTCAACGATGTGATGCAGCTGATGAATGGCGATGTAGGGCTTGCAATCCATGAGAATGATATTATATCACGCAACATAAAAACGTTGGTGGATGCATATTTGAGTATGGATAAAGAAAGACTCAAAATGGCATCTAAAGAAGGCATTGATGCTAGCATGAGCATTAAAAAGAGGAATGAGAAAGGTTCTGTTGATACTTATGAGGCTGATTGCAGGATGTATGTTCCAAAGGAGATTCTTGGGCTTATAGGGCTGGTTGATGTGCCTAGTATTGAGGTTAAAGTGGTCAAGAGTGTGGCTGAGCACGATGGGACTGACGGGCATATTCTATCGATGAAAGTGTACAGCAGCCCGGCGACTCGAGAGAATCATGGGAAGTGCATGCTGTATGGGGTCAGGCTGTGTGCCTCTGTGGTTGCGGAGTACCATGATCCGGTTAGAATGATTTTGATGGTTGATGGAAATGAGTGCGAGGAAGCAACTTTTATGCCTGAGGAGTGCAAAAAGATGATTGAAGAAGTGGCAGTGTTTTTTTCAAAAAACAGAGTTAGAAATATAAATAGAAGTACAAAGAAAACAGTTGTGAATATTGACAGCATCAATGATTTTGGTGTTGAGAGAGTAAAGGATGGCTTTTTCATAGATAGAAACACATGGTTTGTAAGGATAAACGATGAGCGTATCAAAGAGTTTGTATTTTGCAGATTACCGAACATTTTTTTGAATTCGTCTGTGTTTTCGATGGTACCTTCGGGAGTTAGGATGGCCTTTAGAGTGGACAAGGATGTTTTCTCTGCATGTGTGAAATCTAAAAAGAAGAATCCTTGGAAAGAAACTGAGAGTGGTGTGGAGGCAGGAGTAGATCATGCTGTGAGGGATGGCTACAAGATATTTGGGCTTTGGTTTTCAGATATTGAATGTGAGGAAGCAATCAAGTATGACTTTTCGTCATTGGGTGTATTGCATCCTGACGGACGGAAGATGCTGAAGTGTGAGGATTATTGCAATCCGTTCGTTGGAAGCAATGAATACAATAACTGGAACGCCTCTATTATGGTTGCTGGAGCTTTCAAGGCATGGAATGAAGGAATGTTGTGCAACCATGATATTTGGTGCGAGACGCCATTTATGTCGTATATATCAAGGCTTATGCCCAAGGGAAATAGTAGATACAAGCCGGAGGTAAAATATGCAGGAATGTATGTGAGGTTTCGCCTTCCTTTTGAGATTTGCATGGCCAGTAAGGCTCTTTTTGAAGTTAACATGGTATCAAAGTGCAATGATAAGGTTTTGCTGTCGGTTGTATTGAGGAAGTCGATGCATGAGAGGAACTCGATATTTGTAGTGGCTACTATTCCTTCTGGATCGTATGTCTTGGAGATGAACCACTTGAAACGCCTTCTGGACACTCTGTTTGGAAGCGGGCACAATAAGACAATTATTCAGGATGTTACAATTAATGTGTTTGTGAACAAGAGAAAATGCAGTAGGTTTAACAACAGAATTGAGATAAAAGACTTGAAGATAAACAAGAAAGATATAATCAAAGCAATGGTATTTATTCTTGACAAAAGATCAACACGAATTAGTGATATGATAGTGAAACGCTTTATAAAAAAAATTGACTAGAAAGAAGAGTTAAACAAAATAGCTCTCAGTTCTCATTCTGGCAGTAAAATACAAGATTAATAAAAATGTTATTACATACTTTATGTATTTATATGCTACTTGATGTTTACTTCTTTGTCTTTTATGTGTTCTACAACATTCACATTCACATACAAACTACATTAAAATACCTATGGACTAGTTTATTCATTGTTCGTTTGATCATATTCCTCCATACTTAGTGATATTTCTTTGGCTCGTTTATCTGTACTCAACAGTTTCTGATGCTCCTCCCTTGCAGTCTTAATCACCTTTTTGGCATAATCCTCCGGGTGGTCCCTCGACATCACAGACGCTTCCACATTTGCAGGCGACGACCTATTCGGCTCATTAAGAATAATCACTATCGACAGCAAAATAGTCCGGATGTTCTGCACAGGCGCCCACTTGTCTTTCGAATCCCCATATCCAGTAGGGTCCGGAACGTCCTCCTCAAGAATCGATATACACATCTGTCCATTCTCATATATATTCGGGTGGAACATTTCAGACACAAACGTCACCTTCGGTGGCTGAAGCGGATAGCAATCAGGAAACTTCATGTGTGCCTTAACAATACTCCCCGAATACAGTGAATCTCCTCCAAGCGTAAAGTATATATCCCACACATTGTAAATCTTCTCTCCATTGTGGACAGACGGGTATGCCTTGAAAAGCTTCCCCTCATCATCTGCAGACTTCTCCAGCATTGCCTCCTCCTTCAATAGCCGCTTGTATGCACCAAGTGACAACATTTCAAGGGGGTTTCTGTTTGTTTTTATATCAATCAAGCACTGCTGCATTGCCTTCCTATCCCTTCAATGCTACGTGCAGAACCTGTACACTCACCAGTCGATACACAGGGTGTCCAGGAACAAAATCACAGAAAAACGCAAGAACCGCACACATCCATCTAGATGACAAAATAACAAACGAATACATCACAAAGCACATCCAATACGATTTCTTGATAAACACAAACGACGTGCAACACACCGCCGCCTTCAATGAATCAGGCAAGCTACTCATCACCACAGGCATTAGAAAGTCGGCCTTGAGCATCAGCACATCGTTCTCCTTGCCAACTATTGCCTTGTACTCGCTTGCTTTGTCTGTAAACGACGCTCCCTTGAAAAGCTTGTTCATCCTGCTGTACGCTTGGCCATGGTCTTGGCTTTCTACAGGAGGACGATCCAGGTAGTAAATGTTGGCAAACTGCGCGATTGCCATAAATAATGAAACCACGGGACTGATCGTATAGCACAAAGACACAAACAAACCAATCGACTCAGCAACGATCCCCATCCTTAGCCCATCGTCTCTCGTCTTTCCCAGACACAGGCTTCCTATCGAGGTGTATACTGTTGCAATCGAAAACCCATAGCATACAAAATACATCCTAGGATACACCAGCGAAGCAACAAACAGTATATTCGACACACACATCTTGGCCTTCGTGTCTGTTATGGCAAATGCAGCCATGGACGATAGAATCGAAAGCACAAACAGCGATGGCCCGCCAAAATGGCTTGTTATCATCAATGCAGGAACGGAATACAGAAATGCTTGCCTTCTTAGATTAATTGGGCTTTCCATCATTTGTTTACTGCCACGTACATTATCAGCAATTCTTCTTGCCAATGAAACTTTATATTTCATTAATCATGCATCCTGCACATAATAGCACTGCACACCTCATCAACAACTGCTGTTCGCTCTGTAACAGATTGCCTCATTCCTCATAAAGAATCTCAAAAACATCATTCTTCAGTCCTTCATCAATATCGTTTCTGCCAAGAAAATACTTCTCTATTGTAAATAGCTTCTTGAAATAGAAGTCTCTTTCTTTCTCAAATGTTATAAGCAATCCTTTTATCTCATCCTCATCAAATCCTCCAGCTTTATTGTGAATGCAATCATCCTCGATTTTTTTATATACATCACGCTTTGAATCGTCCAATTCTATTTTCAATCTCAATACCTCTTCCTCCAGCTCCCTGATCCTCTTGCCCTTGCATTGATCATCGCAGGCATTTAGATCCGGTTTCCATTCCTCATGCTTCCCAAGCAGACTTCTATTTGCAGATGCATCACACTCCGATGTATGCTTACTTCCATTGCCTGTGTCAGCCTTGTCCAAGCACATCTCTCTAGCGCTTTCTTTATTATCGGTGCACAATTCTTCATTTTCTTCAACAGTAGCAGCAGCACACGAGCGATCCATACGGCCCATTTCTTTTGCAACCCTTGGCGCTGCATCAGCAGCAGCCCTTCTGCTTGCATCATGGCCCATCACCTTTAGATAATGCTTGCATAGCCATTGCGCAACCTCAAGATTGTCTTGCATCTTGCACTTGACAAGCTTGTCCACTGGAAAATACAGCTTGATGCTCTTCATTCCAAAAAACTCTTGGCAGATCTTCATATTTCTCAAATACTCATGCTCCTCCCTTGGCTTCGTAATAAACCCATGAGGAAAGTCTTCATACAAAATCGATAGTACCTGGCATATTGCTGCACCCTTGCCAAGATCCTCAATCCCACAAACATCTATTCCAAGCGACCTCATCCACGTAACCAGCTCCTGCCTACTCCTATTCATCTCCAAAGGGTCTGTGTTTTGTATCCATTCATACCCCAGTATTCAGCAGTCGAATGTCAGACATACAGAAAAGACTGGAGCAGATACAGCAGGAACAGAGCAGTATCGGCGAAGTCAGTAAGGATAAGATAAAGGAAATGATTGAAAATGCCAGGAACAAATGCCATCCTTCGCAGCCCGCACCTCAGCAGCAATCTTTACTATCAAAAATGCTTCCGAGCTGCTATCCAAAGGCCTCAGTCGAAGGCACATTCAGAGTCAGCATACAAGACATGAGTATGGACAATCTGCACGAGGAAACCGTCTTCTACATATTTTATTCGTTTCCAGGAGACGAACTGCAGCTCAAGGCATACAACAACATCATTAAGAGAAAGTATCTGTTCTGTAAAATATACAAGTGCTTTGTTTTCCTGGCATCCGGTGCAGTGGTTGATCACATTAAAAGACTTATTGTGATGTTTGATCCGTACACATGGTCAAAGGTGTCTGTAGAAGTGTCGTTTGACGAAAAGTTTGTCAGGTCATTGGAAAAATAATTCAATCCTTACAGCAGCCGCAGAACATGCTCCGATGTTCCACTTATAAAACAATAAACAGCTCTTCAATATTCAATATTCAATAAGCTTCGCTGATCTTCAAATACATTCCACATTTACTTTATTTCGTTCTTATACATTTCTATGGCCTCCTCAAGAATATTTTGCAATTCAGGCTCTGCTCCCTTCAAGTATCCATAGAAACTACAGAGATATCCATTCACCATTTTTGTGTCCTGTGGAGACATTCCATTCGTCGCAGCCATTACAAATCCATCGTTGATGTGCGTCACCAGGTCATGCTTAATCTTAAGGCACATCTCATCCGGAACCTTGGCCTCCTTGGCTTTCGAAAACATCTGCAGAAGTAAAATCGCAAAATCTCTATTTTTTAAGATCCCTTCAAACAGCTCATCAGCTCTCCTCATGCTTCCATCAAGCACCTCCTTCGCAAACCTTTTGTTGTTTTTTTCAAGTAGCACCACACACTTAAACTCCCCGTCTTTATAAAAGCTATTCTTCTCCTCTAGATGCTCCAGCGTCCCTCTAACAGCCGCCGCAACCTCACTGAACTTCTGCATATCCTCAAGATTGCTCTCAATCAGCTTGCACAAATACTCATCAACCTTTTTCCCAAGCATCTCGTCAAGCTCATTCGAAAGCTGTGTTACATTCGATACAAATCCATAGCATTCATCAACAAACACATTTATCGCTTCTCCCACCATACTTGCATCATTTGTATCATAACCACCGTCTTCAATATGCCCTTGCTTTTCAAAATACCCAATTGCAACATTACTGATAATCCTATCCAAGTCTTCCGAATCAATCATTAAGTACATCGCAAGGTTTCTTAAGCAAACAAGCCCATCCTTCACCTTCATGAAGTTCTCAGGCCTTTGCAGCATCTCATTTTCGAGTAGTGCCTTAAAAGTAGTTTTGTTGTGTGTCTTAAATCCATCGTCAAGGCCAGTCAGATAATGGCTCCACAGCACAAACCCTGCTGCATCCATAACAATCCTTGGATCGTCTCTCCGAAGATTGTACTCAATGCCCTTTCTTCTCCGTTCATTTATCCTCTCAATAATCACAGAATCCGCCCCAAGGCGCCTTGACTCATGAAGAACACAGAGAAGCATCCTATTAACAAACAATCCCCGCTGCAACCCAAGCGCCCCAAATATATGCCCTCGCTTTTGATCAATCATGAACATCTCGCCCATCTCCTCCCCAGCCTGCTTAACATTATTGCTTGCCCATTCAACCCACAGATCCACATCCTTTATCATCAGTGATACTACTCCATTCCTCACCTTCATAAATATCTGGCTTGCACTTGCAAAAAACGCATACTTCCGGAATAAGCAAAGGCTCTTCTCGAGCAATTGAACACTCTGCACCAGCTTGAAGTAGTACACGGCATCCTCTCGCTCGTCCTTGTTGACTTCCTCATAATATAGTGTTGACTCAACAAACTCAAGTATTCGCTTCAGCTCACACATCAGCATCTCAAGCCTACTCTCCATCAAGTCATTTTCCTCCATCTCACTAATCACTCCACTATACTGCAAGACACCATCCGATACCGCCATTCCAAACTCATTGTTCAACTTCATCAGAGAAGACAGCCTAGTCCTAATGACATCAAGAGAGCTACACTTACTTATTATATTCAGGTAGTCTTCAGAAATACTGTTCATCATCACCATCTCCTTATTCTCAATCTCCCTTGAAAGCTCTGCTATCTCCTCTTCTTTCCTTGCCGATCTCATCATCCTCCTAAGCTTTTCTGCCTCCTCAACAGAAAACTTCATGGGCCACCCATCGGTAGCATTCAAATCATCCTTCCGTGCCTACTTACTACCTCGTTTTGTCTTTCCATCGGCATGGCGCTGAGGCATCATCTCCATGTATGCCATGTCGTCTGCACCACTAAGGCTCTTCAACTTCGACACATTGTATATTGCCTCCTCCTCTCCACTTTCCTCGCTCTCAAGCTCTCTTTCTGACGCAAGCAGCACACTTGCCAACAGCTCCTTCTGCTGCCCTCGTGTTCTGTACACACATCTCTCGTTCTCATACACTTCAGGTATCTCGGTAATAATGCTGAATGTGTATCCCTGGTCAACCAAAAACTGCTGCCTTTTGTTCGAGTAGAACATCTCGTCCGTATCCTTGCTCACAAGAGAATAGAAATACACCTTGAAGTCCGGATCGTTCCGCCTCTTCGCCCTTAAAATCCTTCCAAGCCTCTGAGCTTCTTGCCTACGGCTGCCAAAGTGGCTGCTTATCTGTATAAGGCACGTAGCCTCCGGAAGATCAATCGACGTATCTCCGACCTTGCTCAGAAATATCGTGTTGATCAACGGATTCGTTTGGAATTGCTTCAGTATCCTCATTCTTTCTGTCTGCCCCGTCGGCCCATATATAAACGGCTTGCCAAGCTTCAATGCATATGCCTTCAACGCATACACACTGTCAGAAAACACAATTATCTTGTCTCCCCTGCCCTCGTGCTTGTCTATCAGATACTCACACATCTGGAACTTGGTCGGATTCATAATCGAAAGAAGCCTTCTTCGCCTTGCTGGCTGCGAGAGATACTCACGGTAGAAGTCCCCTGTCATCCTGCACCACACCTCCACACACGAAACCCGGGCTATGTGCCCTTTGGCACTCAAGTCTTGCCAATCCGCTTCATAGAGCTTTGGCCCAATAAGAAAGTTCAGGTCCTCAATCTTGTCGTCCTCCCTCACAAGAGTTGCTGTAAGCCCAAGTTTGCAATGATGCGACACTATCGATAGCACCCTTCTGAACATCATTGCAGGCACAACATGCACCTCATCAAGCACTAGAAGCCCCCATTCCGTGCCTCGGATCTGGTCCATGATCTTCTGTGCTTCATACGATCTTTTCCCAGTATATGCCAGCATTGTATATGTCGTCACTACTATTCCACAATCATCCTTAGGCCATTCCTTGTGGTCAGAAGTAAATCTTCCCACATTGTCGGGCAAAACATTCGTGAATTGCAGGGTCTGCTGCTTCCATTGCTCAACAGACACTGCTGATGTGCACAGCACCAAGCAGCTCTTCTTGATCGTACTAATTGCAGTGATTCCAACTATTGTCTTTCCCGATCCGCATGGCAAGACAATAATGCCCGACCTAGCTCGTCCATTCCCAAACATCTTATTCAGGCATATCTCCTGGTATGACCTTATCACCGCAGTGGGCTTAAGATCAATCTTCAAGCTCCTCAAAACCGTGTCGTTCCTGAAGTCATACTCCTCAATCAGCGGATAGTCTATTTCTATGCATCTTTTTTTCACAAGCTCCACACATTCCGTCTTGATCCGGATCATCCCGTCACTCATCACATTCTCTGCATACGATCGTATCACCACATCCAAGTAAAGCATACTGCTTACTTCCTCATCGCTAGCCTCGAGAAAAAACTTTCCTGCCTTCATAACAAGCTTCACCTTCCCATAGCTCAGAGTGCATTCAGTAATAAACACCTTTATCGACCTTGGAAGAAAGTTCTTTGAAAACCTATCAAGCGTTTCTATAATGTCTCCTGTTGTCAGCCCTACACTGACTGCTGCATAAAGCGAATACGCTGTGATCTGAAACTCGTGTATCTTCACCGGTCTGCTTACAGGCTCCGCAATTGCTATAAGAAAGTCACTTGCCTGTCTGGAACAGTCCCTGAATGTCTCAAGTATGACAAGGCCATCGTAGTTCACCCACATTGGATACTCATCTTCGTTCTCCTTGAGTAGAAGCTCCTCATATGGAAACTGATGCTTTGCTGCTTTCTTCGGAACTGCAAGCCCGTCCATGGATCCAGAACACAATCCGATTTTATTCCAAGCACCTGTAGGCAATAAACAGCAAACATGAACACATGAATACAACTCAACGTCAGAATCCACCAGCCCTTGCGCAACATGGATCACACATACTACACAGATGCGTTCCTTGATGCATCACTTCCAGATCATATACAAATAGAGCTGACATCAAAGTCACTGGTGGATCTGAAGGATGAAGAGATGGACGAGATACCGATCCCTGCAGAAAGGAAAACAGAGTTCCACATTGAGTTTGGACTCACAAACAATAAACCAAAATAACAGCAAACAATATTCTCCATCGAATGGAATGCACCAGATCATTCATCTCGTCCGTTCATTATAAGTTGCATGCGTATCTAGCATCAAGAATAATCTTGTTTATTTTCTACTTGGGAATAAATACTTGGATCTTACAAGTCAGTGCTGGATTCGATGCTTACCACACAACACAATCGCACACATTAATCGTAGTCATCGCTCAGGCAAGAATCACTTGCTAATACATCTGATCGGTCTTCTATGCTTCTATTTATGCTCTTGGTAGTACGCCCTGCTGTACTATTATTACTCCTGTTTGCTCGTTCGCAGTAATCTGTGCACTCAGGATATAGATCATGCCTATCATCACGACTGCACATCTCCCTAGTGCATCTGGAGTGAGTAGGCGATGTCTTCCTAAATGTATTTGTTCTATAAGGTTGTGCAGTCCTGGATACAGATTCATTCACGAACTCCGGACGCCTCTGCGTCTTTGCATGGTCTGAATGTGGTCTTGGACGATTTGTATGCGTGTATTGCATGTCATCATTCCAATCGCTTATGTAGCTGTCTCGCGTGTTATTGCTGTATTGTTGCCAGTCGCCATCATCCTTTCTCACACATTCCTTGCTACGACCGCCAATGCAGTCATATGCATTTCTTGATTGCATGTCTCTTCTTATATAGTCGGAGTCCCTTACGAAGTCTGTGCGATTTTGATCGCTCATACTCATAGCTCTTTGATTCGGTTTGCTGCTACCTGTTACTCGTCGGACATCATCATCTAGCATTCCAAACATCTTATCATATTTCGCTTTTTCTACAGGAACCAGCATTACGCCTTTTGCTGGCACGTTATCAGAAAAGCTCTCTACCCTTACTCCATCGTATTCATCAGCATATACATGCTGATTTCTTGTGCCAGGCCCTGTACTGGATACTGTACTGGACGGCCGATTAAGCACATCTCTCTCACACTTGTCTCTAGCGCATGAAGTCAATCCCGAAAGTTTATTTCCTATTTTTTTCAAGCTTGACTTCAATACATCAGACAACAGCATCTTGAACTGCTCGGTGTTCATGTTGTTCACAATCGAGTCGGCAATGTTTTTCTGGCACTTTTCATCCCTGCATGCCTTAGAATCTTCACAGTTGCTGCATTCATTAAGATTCCTGTTTATGACATTAAGACAGCCATCGTCCACACAGCATTCCTTCGCATTCTCTCCAAGCATTTTCCTGCAATTTTCAATCACAGCCTTAAAGTCTTTGATTTGGCTCTCCATGCATTTCTTGAACTGCTCATTCTGGTTGTTCAAATACTCACAGGTGCTTGCATACTGTATGTTTCCAGGCGGCTGAAACGCCACAGGCGCCATCAACCCACTGCTTGGATCAGGCCCAAACGTCAACACCTGCCCTGCTTTGCCGCCCCCCATCTGTGGCGGTCCAAACATCCCTGGATCTCCCATCAGTGGTGGAATCGAATACATCTGCCCACTCATAATATCAGGTATTCCCACACACCATTCAACAGCAATCACTAACCCTAACCATCCCATCATTCACCCTTTGTTTACCAGCCCAATACAGCTCATAGATATCTCCGTTCTGGAACAGTTTCATTAGCCAATACTCATGTTTCACATCAACTCACAGCTCAAAATACACTATCATCAACTCTTTAATCAGATGTCTTCAGCACCTTTGCATAAAAAAACCCATCCATGTTGTGCACATGCGGATACACCCGTCTTGCATGCTTCAGCGACGAGTGGAATGTGCGGCCACGGAATCCAACAAGGCCGTTCTTCCCCACATCCACCTCGCATTCAACCACCTTCGCTCCTGAATTCTTGCATACCAAATAGTTCACCACCTCTTCATTCTCTTTCACAAGAATAGAGCATGTCGAATACACAAGAATCCCCCCAGGCCTTAGCATCTCAAATGCGTGCTGAATAAGCTCCTTCTGCAACACAACTATCTTATCTATCTCTTCTTTAGACTTGCTGCTCTTCACAGATGCATCCTTCGATATCACTCCAGTTCCAGAACACGGCGCATCCAGCAACACCCTATCAACCTTTCCAACATTCATCTTTCTTCCATCCATGTTCATCACCACACAGTTGCTCACTCCCATCCTCTGCAGATTGCCCTTAAGGCCAGCAATCCTGTCTTCATTAGCATCATTCGCATACAAAACACCCGTATTGCCCATCAATGCTGCAATATGCCCCGACTTTCCCCCGGGTGCTGCACACATATCAACAACACAAAGCCCTTTCTTCAGCTCCATATTCAGCACCGGAAGCATAGATGCCGCACCCTGTAGGCAATAGTACCCTGCAAGATACTCAGGCGTCGCTCCAATCGGCACCGTCGACCTAAACACCACACATCCACTGTCGTTCCATGGCAGCTCATCCAAGTCAACACCTCTCGATGTTAGCATCTTCATCACATCCCTCCTCTGCTTCAAAAGCGTATTCACACGTATGGTCGTGGGCCTCTGCTTCCCACTCTCCTCAATAAACACCTCTGCTTCCTTCTTCGGAAATAGCTCATATATCCTCTCAAGCAAGTACTCGTTATAACCTTCTGCCATCAAGGGCAATTTTTTCTTTCCTTTGCTATTCTCCTCCAAAGCATCATTATTCCACTTATCGTCCCTAGCAAGCACAGGCTCCAAAGACACCCGTCTCATCTTCTAAACAGAATCCCTGCACTGTCGCAAAACTCCTCCTCCGTTGCTCTTCTTCTGCAAAGCATCGCTGGCGGCGTCGTCATCTGCCTTCCAAAATCATACAAGCTTGCCTCCAGCCTCTGCTCATTGTAGCTCAATCCTTTAAAATACCTGCTGTAGTACTGCTTAAGATCCCCAGGCGTCTTCTGAGGAAAATACGTCGCCATCAATATCCAGTTTCTGCTGTAGTACGGAAAGTATATTGCAAAAAGCTGCCTCTCATCAATGCTCCACCTCTTCATCATCCCGTTCTTCTCGGCAGGCTTCTTGGCCTTCACCACTGCCTTATCCATCTCTTCCTTCTTATCAGCCATCACAAACTTCATGTAGTATCGGAAAAACATCTTCAGATCCTTCTCGCTCTTGTTAATCACCTCCTGATACCTTCCCCAGTTCCTTCCATACACCTTGATGTGCTCTGCAAACAACTCCCTCTCATACTCAGTCCATTCATCTTCCACAACCAGCTTAATCTCATGGTCAGACATCCTTCCAGGCTTGTGCTTCATATACGCATGCGTCTTGTTCTTCATCAAATAATACTTCAGAACACATCTCCCAATGTCTATTCCAGGCACATTCTCATGTATCTTCTTAAAGTCACTTCTGTATCTCAAAACCGCCTTCTCAACCGCCTTTTCTTCCCCGTCCCTCCATGCCACCCTGCATATCGCTGGAATCCTATCAATCACTTTCATCCCCATATGCCTATCCTTCTTACCATTCATCCTTTCCGCTTTCCTTACTTCAGGAATCTCCGCAGCATTTACCTTTGCTCTCTTCATCAGCATCGTTCTCTGATCCACAGCATACTTCATCGCCTGCTCATCGTCCTTCTGATGCATCGGAAACACTCGGTGCAAAAAATACCTGTACCTGCTGTCATTCGCATCGCTGCAAGCCCCTTCTTGATCCTTATGCCCTGCACACTCTTCATCCCTCCTTCTCCCCTCAGAAACACACTCCTCTTTTTTTCCCTTACTTCTCCCCCTCCTCTCCCCCTTCGCCTTCAATCCCTGCTTCTTTCGCATTCCTTCAATCCTTACAAACCCACTCGCTCCTCCTTCTCCACACTCAAAAAACCATATTATTCTGCCTACTTCGCTCACCGGTGCCTCTACACCAATCACTCCCATCACATCACTCAGTAGTAAAGACTCAATCCCTTCTTCAGTCACTTCTTTTATTCTGTGCTCCTTACACATACTCTTCTCAGGCATCATCGATTCCACTCCTGCCATAACCCCCAGCAACCTCCCTTCTCTGCTTGCACTCCTCGTTACCTTATCCAAATCATCCTCCACTCCTCTTCTTTCCACTCCCATTGTTCTTTTCGGCTTGAATTCATTGCCATTCGTGTGCTCTCCACTCGTATTCTCGCGCTTGGTCCCACTGCTCTCACTTTTAGCTCCTCTCAATCCTTTTCCATCTATGCCCCCATCCATCTCACTCCAGACACCTCCCTTCCAGGGCTCCCAAAATCTTCAAATACACAATGCCCACATGCAAAACAAGGACATCATAAAGCTCAAGAAGTGGAACCTTGTTGCACTGTGGTCACTCGACATGAAAGTAGACACATGTGCAATCTGTAGAAACCACATCATGGACACATGCGTAGAGTGCCAGAACGGCATTGCCAGCAGCGAAGAATGCAAGGTATCATGGGGCGTCTGCAATCATGCATTCCACACACACTGCATCGCAAGATGGCTAAACTCAAAAAACGTTTGTCCACTCGACACAAAGAAATGGATCTACTACGATCCTGAGCAAAAATAAATCAATAGAACTTTATTCTCTCCTATCCATTACCTGCTCTTTTCCTATACATCCCCTTAACCAACTCCCTGCATTTGCTTCCTACATCAGCCATTAACGCCTTCACCATTTCATCAACACTTGCCTTGTATTCACAAACCTTCTTTCTGCATTTCTCTCTGTACTTTCTTCGTCTTTCAAAAAATTCTTCCTCACAGCACTTCTTGAACTCTTCCATCTCTTTCTTCTTCTCTGCCTCAATCTGCTTCTTAATCCCCTCAAGCTCCCTTTCCATCCTTCTTATTAGCTTCCCTCTTGCCATCAATCCCCTCCTGTGTGCTTCCTTCAGCTCTTCAAACTCAGCTCCGATCTTTAAAAGCATCTCAGACTTTGCATCCGCCTCACATCTTGCACTGCATTCCTCTTTTACATTCTCTCCTTCCTTTGCCTCGCTACCTCCATTCATATTCTCATCAACATCCTTAAAAACAACCTTGCTTTGCTCCTTCTTCCTTCTCTCCTCGTTTTTCACTCCTCCTCCCTGCTTATTCATCACATTGGAAAGTACCTTTCTTTCTACACACACTCTCTCATCAAACACTCCTTCAATCTCCACAGACTCATCCATCTAAGGGCTGCTTCCTCCTGTCTTTACCATCCCAGGGCCACTCTCCCCCATACACCCACCTTTCCAATCACATCCCGGCAAAAACCTTCAGCTTGCAGAACACGTACACACAACAAGGGCAAACCTTTAACTCGAAAGCGTGGTACATCAGAGGCTCATTGTTCAACGCATATCAAAGAATTCAAAGGCAAGGTTAGACATCATTAGATGTTGGAACAGCCTCCTTTCATCTGCAAGTGCTTCATCATTAGACTTCTGCAAACCATAACACATAACACCAGACCTTTCTATTTCACATTTATATCCACAATTTCAGATTCCTTCTTCCATGCCTCCAAACCGTACAATGATCATCATCATTGCATAAAAAAAACACATCAGTAAAAAAAACATCAACGAAAAAATCGTGCAGGCCTTTGCAATCCTGTACAACACACTTCTGTGCACAGGTGTCTTCGCATCAATCCCTAGAATTTTCTTCTGCATGTTTTTGCTGCATAGAAGATCAACCTCGTTTCCAATGTATACTGCTTTCACAATCGCATCTTCCGTCTTCCGCCCAAACAGATTACTTTCTTCATCAATCGTCTCCTTATTCACGCCTCCATCCCACACTGCATTCAAAATCGATGCATCGCCATGCTTCAGATACAGTGGATTCTCTTCAGTCT
The DNA here is from genome assembly GCF_021821965.1 of Ordospora pajunii. Taxonomy (NCBI): domain Eukaryota; kingdom Fungi; phylum Microsporidia; family Ordosporidae; genus Ordospora; species Ordospora pajunii. Next base: position 99,177 of record NW_026848116.1, read on the forward strand.
CAAAATACAGAATCTCATCAACCTCAACTCTGGTAACTGGGTCCCGCAGCTTATACACACGGATCCCATTCACAACAGAATACCGCATCGCCACAATACTGCTTGCTAAGTAGACTTGCTTTCTACCTTCACACATTAGTATACACAACAGCATATTCCTGCTCTCACATGCTAACTCCCCATAAGTCTCCAGGGTCACTGAATCAACACTCTGCAGCTCCTCAGAATGCATCACACCGCCATCTTTCACAAACTCAAGCATTGAATGTGGGCACCGTAACTATTTGTACCACATTGTTTACTCCAAATCAATCATCGACAATCACTTCCATCTGCATATGCTATCGCATGCTTCTATCTCTGCACTGCATGCCTTCATCAAATCACCTCAAGCATTTAGCAAGCACGTGCCCCTTTGCTCAATCTTTATGCGCAACCAATACTCCAACAATGTCGTTTCCAAGCAGCTCTTTTATGTTTACATATCCATGTGCCTTGTTGAATGCCTGTGTGCAGTCTATCCCTGCATATTCCATAATTGTTTTTGCTCCTCCAGGATGCATTGCAATAAACTCCGTAACATCATACACAATCCCATCCAGCACCATCCAGCAGTCATCGCTCTTGCTATGCATCGCGACCTGATCCATTGTAAATGCACCGAGAAAATGCTGTCTCTTTCTTTCGCTGGCCCACCTGACTAACCTCATCAAACTCCTCAGGGCTCCAGCAGGCTTCAAATCATCCTATTCCTTCACTCATCTCAGACCCTCATGGACAGCAATCCGATCAACATCCAGCAATCCGAATTAAGCATAGCAATAGACAGTGCATTCGACAGCCGCATGAAGACAGGCGCAACAATATATGTGGATGAAAAGCTGCGCATTCCTCTCTTTGATGAGCTAGCCAGAGGCGATGAGCTGTCGTCAATCAAGCAGTTGGCTCGCATTTGCTCGTTGCCAGGCCTTGTGGGAAACGTCGTAGGCCTTCCTGACATTCACACAGGATATGGCTTTCCAATTGGGTCTGTTGCTGCATTTGACATAAACAATCCTGAGTCGGTGGTGAGCCCAGGCGGTGTTGGATACGACATCAACTGTGGCGTAAGAGCGTTGAGAGCCAACATCGACCTGAAGGAGTTCAGTGAGCATGCTGAGAAACTTGCGGACGAACTTTTTGATGCATTGCCAACGGGTATAGGCGGCGACAAGCGATCCTGCATAGGTCTTTGCGAGCTCAACTCGATCCTTGATAATGGACTGGGCCATTTGCTCAGGTCAAAGATAATATCTGATGAGGATGTGGAGTATTGCGAAAGCAACGGGCACATGCCAGGAAGCAGTGCTCTTGTGTGCCAGAAGGCAAAGGGCCGCGGCATAAACCAATTTGGATCGCTTGGATCAGGTAATCACTATCTTGAAGTCCAATATGTTGATGAGGTGTATGACGAAGGCAAGGCAGAGCTTTTGGGACTGAGAAAGAACCAGATTGTCGTCATGATACATTCTGGAAGCAGAGGCGTTGGCCATGGTGTGTGCCATGATGCACTGATGAAGATGGCAGCAAGGCATGGCGTGGCAGACCCGATGATGTGCTCACAGTACGAATCGAAGGAGGCGCAAGACTACCTGGCAGCCATGGGCAGTGCAGCAAACTTTGCATTTGCAAATCGTGCAAGCATAACAGAAAAGGCAAGAAAAGCATTTGAAAGGGTGTTTCCAAAGGCCAGGCTTGAGCTGGTGTACGATGTATGCCACAACATTGCAAAGGAGGAGGCACACTTTGTAGAAGGCAAAGAATTTGATGTGCTTGTGCATAGAAAAGGCGCATCCAGAGCGTTTCCGCCATACCACAGAGATATTCCATGGAAATACAGGGAGATAGGCCAGCCTGTAATGGTGGGTGGATCAATGGGCACATTCAGCTACATACTGTGCGGTGCCGAAAAAGCCATGCAGCTGAGCTTTGGATCCACATGCCATGGCGCAGGAAGGCTGCTGGCAAGAAATACGTCTAAGAAAGCATTTACCTACGAGGATGTATGTTCAGCACTGAGGATGCAGAACATAGTGTTTCGATGCCCAAACAGAGCAGGAATGGCTGAGGAGGCACCTGACTCGTACAAGGATGTAAACAGGGTTGTTGAGATAAGCGATAGGGTTGGATTAACACAAATGGTTTGCCGTCTAAAACCCTGTCTTGTAATCAAAGGATAGCAACTCTGTGTAGCAATTATGGTATACAGGAATAATGAAGTATGAGCATTCTGGTGGTGAATAGCAGTATCTTTGTTGAATAAAGCTTTTATTTGCTTTGGTAACTGACTGTCTTATGTGTTTGAGCTACTGCTTACTGATTCTCCTGAGTAAGTTCACAATCGACAGCATTGGCAGCTTCTTCTTCGGACTCAAGAACGAGGGCAGGCGGAGTGATCCAGACACTGGAGGCATGTACTCATCCTCAGCAGTGTCGTCTATTACATTATGTGCATCCCTCATGAGATGCTGCTTTAGAGCATGCGGCGTGTAATTATAGTATGTCAGGTATGCTGCCATTGCTCCTGTTGTGTGTGGAGTGGCCATCGATGTGCCTGATGCAATCTTTTGCTTACCACCGATCCAAGAGCTCAGAATGTCAACGCCTGGTGCAAAGATGTTTACGCATTTTCCAAAGTTGCTAAAGAACGCAACAGTATCTCTGAATGTGGATGCTCCCGTGGTGATGCTTGCCTTGGACGATCCTGGTGAGAACTCGCATGCATCTTCGTGCTCGTTTCCTGCTGCTGTTGAGAAATGTATTCCAAGCCTTGATGCATACTCAACTGCAAAGTTCAATGCTGCATTCCTCGACCCTCCGACACTCAGATTGACCACTGTTTTTGGCACCAACGACTCATGCGATGCCATGTCTATTAGCTGATGCAACGATGGCCTGGATGCTTTGATGCTCTTGATGTCCGAAACGCTTTCAGAAAAGTCTATGTCCATTATTCCAGAGTCGTCAGAATCTGTGGATTCGAGATACTCATCTGCCATCTGCCTGTATACGTCATCCTTCTTCTTCTCGTGCTCCCTGATCACAAAATCGACTCCTTGGAGCAGTCTAGAGGTCATTCCAAACCCGTTCTTGTCAAGAACTTTGACTCCAATGATGTTTGACTTCTTCGCTATTCCAAAGTTCTTTCCTGCTACAATGCCTGCACAGTGTGTTCCATGCCCATGCTCGTCTTCGTCAGGAGACCCTGGTACAAAGTTGGATCCCCATCTTGCTCTATCCTCAAACTCAGGATGGTTTGTCTCAACACCCGTGTCAAGGACATACACATCCACCCTTCTGCCAGAATTCGCTGGATAGTAGAAGCTTCCATTCGCCAAAGACGTTCCTCCCCCAATCCTGATCAGCCCCCAGGGTGCATGGCGCTGCGTCATGATTTCCTCCTTTGGCTCAGCTGCATCAGGCGCTTCCGAAACCCTAAGCCCACTAATGCCAACTGCACTATCCTTGACAACCATTTTGACTCCTGGGTACATCTTCACCTTTTCTGCAGTAGACTCACTCATCTGTGCCATAAATCCATTCACCATTTTTGCATCAATGCTTTCATCCTCCCCTAGTAGGCTCTGGATCCCAAGGATACTTTCTGCATAAAACCCACCCGCACTGATCTTATCCATGTGCGGATCTTGGTCGAAAAACACAATGTATGTGTCTTTTGTCATGCACATCCCAACCAACACCGTAATAAGAAGAATCATAATCTGTACTGTTTATTATTATTTATTTCATGCATAAAACCGTGTTTTGAAAAGCACTTACATTCTCTGCCATTGCAATTCAGCCGTACACAAAGCATCACGCAGCTTCTCCTTTCCATTCATAATATCCGTCCATTCTACACTTGTATTCCATTCGCTCATCAATAATGCATCATATTGTCATTCTTTACAGCCATGCATCTTCTATCCTTCGCATTCATAATCCTGCTGACCTCCTCTCTAAGCATATCCTTGATCTTGTACAAACAGCAATCAATAGCAAGCACCTTAAATACACTAAACAGATCCCCAAATACCCTTATTCCATGTATCTTCATTATCTGAATAAACCTGCATCTTAAGTGTACCGATGGAAACCTCACAAACACCTTGATGCTTCGCCAAAACACATCCTCAACATCAATTGCAACATCAAGCATATACTTGCTTGCATCCGGCAAATACTCATCCACTTGCTTCGCAATATCTTCCCTGCACACATCAACACCATCCACACCCTCAAAGCATCTGTTGTTGATCAGCTCAAAAAGCTCCAGAAGCCGTATCTCCATCGAGCAAAAATGATTGTACACAAGCACATATCCGATCAGCATCATGTTGTTATACTCATTCCACAGCGGCACAATAAGCCTGCGCGATATATATCCATTTATCAGATGCGACAGCCTCTTCCTGTTCGTCTTCAGCTTTCTACACATCTCATTCCATCCGCTTTCTGTCGTAGGAATGCTTTCCTCATCAATCTTGAACGATGCACTGCTCAAATACTCATATCCCATGATTCGGTAGTAGTTCTTTATACACTTCCTCGAGCTCTTGTTCATAATCCCACATATCTCCTTCCACCGGAACCCAAGAGCTCGTACAAGATTCAGCAGCTGGATCTCATTCTCAGGCTCCCACTTTGCATCCACATACGGATGATAGTGATACGACACATATATCCATATCGAATTCATTGCCCTGTTGGCAAGCACCTCAGAAACCGCAAGCAAAAGCTTCCTTATTGGAAACTCAGCCTCCTCCTCAAGAAAAAAACCATGTAGATTCTTCATCTCCAATCCGTTCTCTGCAAGAAACGCCTTTATCGCATCATCAATCCTCTTCGCCTCGTACGAGCTGTACGCTCCCCGTTTCAGCGAAATCTGATACTCGACCATAATCTTGTTCACATCATGTGCATTAACAAATTTCGTTCTCAAGTATGCCATTGCATCCTCCTTCTTGCCAAAAAAATACATGGGTGTACACCATCACTTCTTCGTCATGATCGATCGCACCTCCTCAACCAGCCCCCTGTCGATCCTTACACCGAAGTAACACTCAAAAAGCCGCACCTCCTCATCGCCCAGCACGCTCAGTGCAACAACCTCAGGGTCATACATTCCATCAAAGTACTTGATGAAGTTTGCCCTGCTGTCGCCGTGTATCTCGTCAAGGGCCAGAAGCTTACGAGAAACATCTATTCCCAAGGTCTTTCCAACCCTCATCAGAAACAGCTGTGCAGGGCACACATTGAATTGGAACTCAATCATCTCGATTATCTTGCACTCCACACTCACAAGCCTATCCCTGGACAGTGCGGTCCCGGCCGGCATGTTTCTTGAGATCATCTCAAAAAGCACATCTGGCTTCACGAGTGCTTCGTTTATCTTTGCAGACAGATAAACACTTGCAATTGCAACAATTGTGTGGCCTTCTTTCTTGAAAAATCTTGGATACACCTTCTGGAATATGATCTGTGCCATTATCCTCGATCTGTATGAAATGCAGAGCATTTGGGAAACATCCAGAACGGTTTTGTTTCCCTCTCCAAGGTCGTTCCTAAACACAGTCTCCATCCACGGGGATTTGATTGATTTTTTTATGCATCCCTGATGTTCATCAAAGAGATAGTTCTTGATGGGTTCAAGTGCTATGAGGAGAGGACTGTGGTTGCAGGAATTGACTGCTCGTTCAATGCAATAACCGGGATGAACGGATCCGGAAAGTCGAATGTGCTTGACGGGGTTTTGTTTGCGCTTGGGCTTGAGACTGCTAAGGCGTTGCGTGCAGACAGCCTGAAGGAGCTTGTGAATGTGCACAGGAGCGAATGCAGGGTGGACGTTGTGTTTTGCAACAAGGAGAAGGGCAGAAGCCCGCCGGGATATGAGCATTGCGACGAGATCCGGGTTTCGCGGACGATTGATGCGGATGGAAGAACGAAGCACTATGTGAATGGCCATGTGTGCACACAGTCTGGGCTGAGTAAGTTCTGTATGTCGATGGGGCTGCAGTCGCGAGGAATGCTGTCGTCTGTGGTGATGCAGGGGCACATAACACGAATTCTGAGCATGAAGAGTGACGACTTGAAGAATTTTGTGGGAGAGGCGGCAGGAACAAGGTGTTACGAGAGCGAGAAGGAGAAGGCGATGCAGGCGATTGAAAAGAAGGAGGCGAAGCTGAGGGATGTCAGCGAGATGCTGAAGAGGAGGATTTCGCCGTTTTATGGCAAGCTGCGTGAGGAGCGCACAAGGTATGTTGAAAGCAGGGATGTTGATGAGAGGAAGAAGCGCCTGGCGGATGACTTGGATGAAGTGTGCTATTTGATGTGCATGTGCGATGCGGAGTGTGCAGTTAGAGGGCTGGTAGAGTATGTGGAGAAGTATGGCGGTGGAGCTGGACGCATTGAGGAGAATGAGAGGATAATTGAGAGGATGAGGAGAATGGATGAAGAAGGGGATGTGATGTGGGCCAAGGCGGCGATGGATGAGGAAAGGCTTAAGATTGAAGGGATGAAGCGTAAAGGAGTGAAGGAGATGATGATCAGAAAGGAGGAGGAGCTTGCAGCAATGAAAGAGATGAGTGCAAAATATGACATGAATGAGCTGATTGCGAGGGAAAGTGTGCTGGTTGAGAGTCTTGGAGATGTTGATGCAGGGTTGCATGATGTGGTGAGTAAGGCTGAGGAGCTTGCGAGCTTGAAGCGCATGAGGTCTAAGATTGATGTTGAGCTGAGCCTGATGGGAGAAGTGTGTTTTTGCCAGGAGAGGCTGGAGGAGATTGAAAGGCTGAGGGTTGATGAGGATGAGATGGAGAAGATGCGGAAGAGATTGTATGGGATGAGGTCTCGGATCAACTATCCGTTTATTGAAGGAGTTTTTGGAACGGTGGATGAGAATTTTGAGATATGCGACATGAAATACTTTGAGGCGATATGTGTAGCGATGGGAGGCCGGGGGAAGTATGTGATAACGTGCGATGAGAAGGTTGGAGGGAAGGTGCTGAACGGAGCTGATAGAAGTGTTAGTGTGATACCGCTTTCGAAGATCCGAGCGAATAGAAATGATGAAGGAGTGGAGAAGGCGATTAGGATGGAGAAAGGGATATGGGCGGTTGATCTGCTGCGATTCGATGGAAGTGTGCGGAAGGCGATTGAGTTTGTGTTTGGCAATTTTTTTGTATTTGAGGATGGGGAAGTAGCAAGGAGGGTATGTTTTGAGAAGAAGGTGATGTGTGTGACGGTTGATGGAACAGTGTATGACCCGCGTGGGATGGTGAGCGGAGGAAGGAATGTAATGAGGGTAGATGTGGTGCGCAGGAAGGAGATTGAGGAGATTGAAAGGGAGATTGGAAGGATGGCAATGAACAAGCTGAGGTTTGATGAGCTGCGAAACGAGTATGAGGAAGTTCTGAGGATGAAGGAGGCTGATGCACGAAGGAGAATGCTTGGAGAGGAGAAGAAGAAGATTGATGCAAGGATGAGTGTGATATCTGATGTGTATGGGGAGAAGATTGACATTAGGAATGAGCTGAAGGCAGTGAGGGAGAATATGATTATAGCGAAGAGAGAGATGAATGAGACGAAGAGGATGAGTGATCGCAAGAGGGAGGTGAAAGAGGAGATAAGAATGCTTGAGGAGTTGAAAATGAAGAATGAAGAGGAGACGAGGGTATGCGAGCAGAGGATATGCGAGTACCAGAAAATAGTTGAAGGATATGAGGAGAAGATGAGTATGAAGATTAGGAATGATGGTGAGATAGAAAGGCTGGAGGAAGAGAACAGGGGGCTGAACAGGGAAATAGGAAGGATGAGGAATAAGATAATGAAAGCATATGGAGAGCTAGAGAAGATGATTAAGGAAGTATGCAGTGAATGGGATGTTTTTGATGAAAGCATGATGGTTGAGAATGGATTGAAGAATGCTATAATGCGGCTGGGGCTTGATGAGAGGTATTTTTGCATACGGAGGATTAGGATGGATGAAGAAGGGAGGCGAAGGCTTATGGAGAAGAAAAGAGTGATTGGCGAGGAGCTAGTGAAGCTTGGAGGAGTGCGGCGAAGCACTATGGATCCGTCCAACTTTGATTTGCTGGAGCGGAACGAGCTGATGGTTGAGGATCTGCAGGAGAAGATATGCAAGTTAGAGAAGGACAAGGCAGCAATTAGTGAGAGTGTGATGAAGCTTGATGATCTTGGACTGAATGAAAGGCAAAAAGCATTTAGGCATATTAACGGACGACTTGGGAAATTTCTTAAGTATTTTATACCTGATTCTGATGCAAGGATTGATGAGGAGGCAGGGGAGTATGTGCTGAGAGTGAAGATTGGTAGTTGGAAGGAGTGCTTGGAGGAGCTGAGCGGAGGGCAGAGGTCTCTTGTGGCGTTGAGCCTGATATTTTCGATGCTTGCATACCGGCCGTCGCCATTCTATGTGTTTGATGAGATAGACTCTGCGTTGGATCTTAGCCACACACAAAGTATTGGGGAGATAATACGGAATGAGTTTGGAAATGCACAGTTTCTGGTTGTGTCTTTGAAGAACGGGATGTTTGACAGTGCAAACAGCATATTTAAGGTGTTTATGCAGGATGGGAAGTCGAGGATATGTAAGATCAAGTGACGAAATAAATGTTTTGTTGATTCTATGCTTGTGATAGCAGCACCCTCATGGATGGAGTGATAAAGAGTAGTGCAAGGATTGATCTTGAGGACAGCGACAGCCACAACTACACCCATGAGTCTGATACATCTACAGAGGATGGAGGAAATGATTATGGATATGGAAATGAGGGAATGGCCGAGGCATCAAGCTCTTTTGAGAGGTTGAAGAACAGTGCGGCGGGCACACTGCAGCAGAGGTCTGGATGGATTTTCCTGGGAGGTGTTGCTCTACTGCTTGTTGCCTTTTGCACATGGAAGATTGAAGTGAGCATGAAGGCCAGGAAAGGAGATGTGATTATGGTAAGCTTGAGCAATTTTTTGTTTTTGTGTTCTGGAAGCGTTTTTCTGTTTATTGCATTGAACTTTTTGATATTCAAGATAAGCTTTGCAGGTCTAAAGAGATCGAACAGTCTAAACACATTCTTTTACTACACAAATGAGATTTCGGAGCATATTTCTGCAGGTATTATTTTTATCACCGGTATTGTAGTGGTGTTTCTTAGGGACAAGGACTACTGCATGAACAACGCACAGGGGCTTGACTTGTTCTTTGGTGATCTGTTCAACTGCTTTCTTGTTGCTACGGTGATGCTTGGGGGAGTAAGGGTATTCCACCGGGCGATTTCGATGAACTTCAACTATTCGGTGTATATAAGAAGGATACGAAGGGTGTTGCTTGAGGATGCATTCATAAGTCTGCTTGCAGGCATGGATGGCAAGCAACGAAGGCCTGCTAAGCCCAGGATTGGTGTGTCTGGGGAGATGGTGTGCAAAAGCGATGCAATCAGTTCGATAAATGAGTACCTAGAGGATTTGTATGAATGCAATGAGCATGTGGATGATCTTGGGCTTCCCAGGAAAAGGGTGATTCTGAAGGAGTTCCAAAGGCTGATGCGCCGATCGAGTGTTTCCCGAGGAAACATGATGCAGGTTTCGCAAAGGCTGAGGAGCAGGGCAAACAGCAAGGCAAACAGAATGGTTGGCAGGGACGGAAGGCTTGGGCCGATGTCTGAGCTGTCACTGTATTTTCAGAAGCCCGAGATATTCAGGTTTTTAATGAAGGAGATTGGAGTTGATGAGGACTACAGATTCAGCAGAGGGAGCTTGACGGAGTTTATTGAGAAGAGCTATAGAGAAAGACACATTCTGAGAGAGAATCTTGAGCACATGAACTCGGCAGTCGATAAGGTTTCGTTTGCGTTCAAGCTGATGATAGGCGTGCTTGTGATGGCAATGCTTTACATCAAGGCAGGAGGGGAAGGAATAACAACGATTGGAGTGATATCTGCATTTTTTGGAACGCACTTTATTTCGAACTCGTTTTCATCGAGTGTGATAAGCAGCATTATTTTTCTGTTTTTCATTCATCCGTATGACATTGGAGACCGAGTGTTTATAACGATGGACAATGCTGAGGAGAATCTTGTGGTGTCTGAGCTGAATGTGTTCTCAACGGTGTTCTACAGGTGGGATGGAACGTACATAACAATACTGAACACGGTTCTGGCTCAGAAGGCAATTCGGAATCTGCGGAGGAGTGGGATCATGGCGGAGTCGCACAAGATCCAGATCAACAGCAGAACCAATCAGAAGAAGCTAGTGAGGCTGAAAGAGCTTATAGACGACTTTGTGAAGAGCCATCCCGAGGATTATACCGAGTATACGATGCTGAATCATGAGTGCATTGAGGACTCGTCGAAGCTCCACATGAAGGTCTATATGCAGTACAAGAGCAGCTGGCAGAACTTTGAGTTGTATCTGAAGCGCAAGACAAAATTTCTGTCGTTTCTGAACAGGGCAATGCAGGGATTGGAGATCGAGTACATGCTTCCGACAAGAACGATTTCTCTGAAGAATGTATAGCAATAAGAAGAGTGCTTGAGTAGCCAAAATAGAGCAGTTGGGATGTGGAGGCCCCTATGGAGAAAATACCTTGGATAGAGAAGTATAGGCCGAGGAGATACACAGACTTAGTTTTCAGTGATGACATTCACCACAAAGCATTGGAATGGATGCGGGAGTATCCGAAGCATGGAAGGATGCTCTTACTGAGCGGGCCTTCTGGGATTGGCAAGACGTCTCTTGTTTATGTTCTTGCAAACATTTTTGGACTGAATGTTGTTGAGTTGAATGCAAGTGCAAGCATGGAGTGGATTGACAAAGCATTGGGGATGAGCGGAACGATCAATGGCAAGAGGAATCTTGTTTTGGTGGAGGATGTGGAAGCTGGTGCTATGGAGAGTGTGGAAAGGCTTGTCTCATTGGTGAGTGCTTCGCATCCAATAGTTGTGACGTCTAATGATGCATGCCTGAAGGGAGTATACACTGTGAATGTAAAGAAGCCTGGGATTGATGAAGTGAAGAAGGCAATGGAGAAGGTCTGTGATGGAGAAGGGATTCTGGTTGATGGCAGTGTTTTTGAAATGATGATGGAAGACAGTGGAGGAGACTTGCGAGCAATAACAAACCATATACAGATATGCGGAAGGAAAATGATGACGAAGACGAGCTACATGAGCATCAAGAAGAGTATGTGCTTGCATCCGTACAAGATTGCGGAGAATGTGTTGTCTGGAAGGCTGAGGTGGCAGGACTATGAGGAGAGTTATTCTGAGTGTTTGATGGGAGTGTGTCACAGCTCGTATCCGTACAATACAAGTGTTCTTGGTGTGATTGCAGATATTTGTGGGGATGTATCTGTTGCAGATGTGCTTCCCGAGGGATTAAGGCATTTATGCATGCCAGGATATGCAAGATGCTGCAGCAGGAATGCAGAGATAGTAAAGCCTGAATGGTGTAAGGATCCCAAGCCAAGCGTTATTGATGAGATGGTTATGCCGTATTTTGCGAGGTATGAGCTGAACAACCTAAGCGGTAGAAGGATGCAGCATGCCAAAGCAATAGCAAAGATGTATAATGTGAAGGATCTGAGGATTAGAGACGCTGAAGCGATGGCTGTGGGTAAAAACGAACGGAATGGAAGGTTCAGATTCCGTTACAAAAGTGGGAGTTCGTCTGCAGTAAAACGAGATATTACTGTGTGTGAGCTGATGGAATGCTGATTGAATTGCGTACTTTGAGATACGCTGAAATATTGTGGATTATCATCGGATATTTGATTTATTCTGGAATAAGAGATATAGCAGTCTTGCTAATTCGTCCGGATTTATGATAGACTTGTGATACAGAGCAAGCAAGAAGTTGATTGTTTCTGGATTGTCTTTTTCATGGCTGGCTATGTGCTCGATGTCTTGCATAATGGTGTTTGTGTTTTGATGTATTCTGAGTGTGTTCCACTTTGCCATCAGAGCATTTAGGTCACGGTTTTGAGTACGGTTGATGTTCTTGCAGAGCAAGTGGCTGAGTGCAGAGTTGTTGTGTTCACATACATTGCTGATGTTCTGTTCTGCCAGGCACAGACCTGTGTTTTGCCTGTGCAAGTTTCTGTTTCGTTTGTAGCCTGTGGATACATAAAAGATGTTTTTGTGATGCATAGCATATGGTTTTTGTATGTGATGCTCATCTGTGCTACATACTGCTGTTTTTGTTAGTATGGATGATTCGTTGTCTACAGTGCATCCGTAGCCCGAATGAATGCGGTTTATGTGGAATGCCAACGAAGCGATTGTTTGGAATTTCTTGAAGCAAAACACACAGCAGCATCCGTGCACAATGTATGCAAGCTTGTCCAAGGATGGCTGGATGATGCATTCTCCGGGTTGCATGTGCTCTTGAGAATCGAAATCTGCCCAATTGTAGTGGATATTGCACCGTGAATTATGCTTACTCTTGATGTTTATGTGATTAATGATGAGCTCGTACGAGGAGCAGTCCTCTAACTGGTATAAGTATGTGTCTTGAAAGAGTACAAGCTCATGCATTCGAATGTGCTGGTTTCTTAGTAAACTGCATCCATTGAAGCAGCAGTAGAATGCTCTGTATGGAGCTTCTGGATTATCCATGAACATATAAAGCACTGTTGTATCAAAACATGTAAAGTGAGCAATTCTAGATGCATTTGTGTCCAAAGCAAAGTATGTTTGATTGCATGCAGCTGTTGTCTCAAAGCATATTCTGGCCGTGATGCCACGATTCCATTGGTATCCTCTGACAATAAACCTTGATGTAGGATGCACAACGCTGGCTTTTGCAGATATTGCTTGGATGTACGTGATTGAGCATTCATTCTGGCAATTGTGGTACATAGTGGACGTATTGCCTGAGCAATCTGTGCATTGAAGTGGAAATCCATGCATCTGCCTTTCCATCACTGCTGGAAGCATTCCAAGGCTGTTTTCCACAATCCATCCAATCATCCGAGGAAAACAGCTCAACAACAAAAACTTTATTAAACATTTGCCTTAGCAATTTCTACAATTGATAAATGACAATCAATGAGGAGGCGATTCAGGAACAATAGAAAATAGACTCTCGTTATCCGAATACACCCCAGGACCTGGATTCTCGATGTTTTTATTGTAGAAATGGCTATACACGCTCTGAGCATTCTCAAGTTTCTTCAGAAGCTTTCCGTTTTCAATTTCCAGCTCTTTAAGCCTTGAATCCTTGGCCTTTGCATCATCGGACATTCTTTTGTTCCGCTCCTCTAGATCCTTTGCCTTACTCCTAAGCGCATCAAGCTCTACTTTAAGCTTCTTGCTGTCTGACCGAATGTCCTTTGTTCGCTCTTCATTTTCTGCAGCTGTGCTCTTCATCTGTGCAATTTCATCCATGTATTTCCTGATTATCTCGTTGGCTGTGCCTATTTCATTCTTCAGTTTTCTATTTTCTTCATCGATTTCCTGTGTCTTTTCAGCAAGACTTGCATTCTTTACATCCTGGAGCTTTAGCTTTTCAAGATCATACTGCAGCCTACTGTTTTCCTTTTCAAGCTCATATATCCTGCTGTTTAGCTTGCCAAGATCCTCGCTGCTTGCTTTCATGCCTTCTATGAGCCCTGTGTTCTCCCTCAGCAGCTTGTCTGCCTTCTTCTGTGCCTTTGCAAGCTCTTCTTCAAGATACCTTGTCCTATCCTTTGCATCACGCTCATAGCTCTTGCACTTCTCTCTCAGCATCTCATTTTCCTTGATCAGCCTTATGTTGTCAGACTCCATCCTGCTCAGGATGTCTCCCAGGTACTGCTTGTAGTGCGACTCGTCAGGCTTTGAAAACTGTAGCTCGAGCCGCACAATGTTCCTGAACTCGTCCTTCTCCACAAACACAAACCTGTTTGTTTCTCTTGAAAATATCCCGCTCAACCTTCCATTTTGTAGCCCATGCAGCATTTTCACCAACGCATTTACAAACCTGTCGTAATCAACAATAATGTCCTGTTCCCTCTTCATCACATAGAAATCGCTTGGAGATATTGCATTTAAGTAGAATGTAAATATGTCCCGGGTGTCTATCAGGCGTATCTCGACTCCGTCGTCTCACATTTCATCTGCCATGGAATCTCTTCGCTTGGGCACGTTATTGGAATCTTGCCCGAAAATATCGACTCCCTCATTCAGGGCTGTGCCTGGGCATTGGAATATTCGCCAATGCACCGTGCTGCATGCAAACGCCGTTGAGCTTCACTGGCCCCCATATGAACTCAAGAAGCATTGAGCTGCTACAGAACATCGGCATGGCTGTTTGCCACCTGGGCATAGAGACGCCGCAGGTGGTTGCAATAGGAGCACAGAGCAGTGGAAAGAGCAGTGTTCTTGAGCAGATCTTGCGAAGAGAGCTTCTTCCACGCGGAGTAGGCCTTGTGACACGGTGCCCAATCGTACTGCACATAAGAAAAAGCATAGATGGTGTGGAAAGCGTGCAGTTTGATCACATCGAGCATCAGGTGCTTGACTTTGCAGCTGCACAGGCTGAAATAGCAAAAAGAATGGCAGAGATGTGTGGCAGCAACAAAGGAATCAGTGAAAAGCCGATTGTGGTGCTTGTTAGGCTAAATGGAATGCTTGAAATGACGCTCATTGATTTGCCAGGGCTTGTCAAGGTGCCCAGCGGTGATCAGCCCGACGACATTGAGGCACAGGTTGAAAAAATCGCACTGAGCTATGCAGTCAAGGAGTCATCGGTAATACTCGCACTGGTCAATGCAAATGCAGACATTGCAACGAACGAAGCACTAAAGATTGCAAAGAAAGCCGATCCGCAGCTGAAGAGAACACTAGGAGTTGTAACCAAGATGGATCTCATGGACGAAGGCACAAACTGCATGGATATATTGGCCAACAAGCACCCAAAGCTAATGCTTGGATATGTTGGTGTCATTAATAGACGCCAGCAGGACATTGCTGATGGCCTGAGCATCCAAGACACGATATCTAGGGAAATTGCGTATCTCAAAAGGAATTCTGTGTATTGCCAGATGTATCCGCGCATTGGATCTGACTATCTCATCCAAAGGCTGAACGAAATATTCCACAATATGGCAATTGAAGCAATACCGAGAATCAGAGCATCAATAAGAAACAACATATGCGACAAGAGCCAGAGGCTTCAGGAACTTGAAGCGGACGGTGTACCGACCGATGCAAAGACATTGATTATGCTGCATCATCAAGCGGTGCTTGGGATATTCAGGGATGTTGAATGCACACAGAGAGTGTTTGTGAAGCATCAGTCTGGGTTTCTTGAGGAGCTTAAAGATGTGTTCTACTGCAGCAGATATGCGGTATGCTTTGATAACTTGCATGCACGGCTGAAAAGATCGTCGTATCTGTTTGTGCCTGAGGCTGTGTTCCATGATGTGGTGAAGATAAATATAGCAAAGATGTGTGAGATGTACGTTGGAAAGATCGAGCACATTGTGAAGAGGATGATTGATGAGGTTCAGTCAATATCGAGCCCGCGATTCGAAGAGCTCACGGCCATGCTGAACCAAAGAATTTGCGAATGCATAGAAACACAGCACGCAGAGATCAATGCCGCCGTGCGTTTGTATGGATTGATCCAAGCATCGCATGTAAATGTTGACCATCCGGATTTCGATAGAAAAGGAATCATAGAAGTGATTTTGCGAAGGACATCCAGGAATGAATTTGGTCTGCTTAGCATGCTCAACAGTAACAAGGATACATATGCAGACAACAAAGGATTTGAAGTAAAACTGCTGAAAGAATTGGTTACTGCATATCTCTTGGTTGTAGAAAAAGAACTGAGAAACTATACAAGCAAGGCGGTTCATTACTACTTCTGCGATTACATCGGCACAGAGGGATTGGGAATAATGCAAGGATTGCAAATAGATAGCGCTTTGCTTACAGAGCATCCCGAAATCGTTGAAGAAAGAAGCAGAGTCAGGGAGGAATTGAACATGCTGAAGCATTCGCTCTTGGCTATAAACGGCATTTCAAGACACAATCACAAATAAATTCAATCATCACCAATTGCAAATGTAAATCTCACAATACAAATAGCACAAGCATTTATTATCATCTTCTTACTGTGCCAATCCTGAATCTCTTGGATGCAGTTCAAACTCCATGGCAATTATCTCTGCAATTCTTCTCTTTGAGCTCTCCAACGAGTTGCTGTTGTCAATTATATAATCACACTTTCTTTTAATTGAGCCAAACTCATCATACAGGCGCATTCTTCCTTCAATCTCATCACGCCTCTTTCCGTTCATCCTTGCATTCAATCTTTCATAAGCAACATCCTTCCTGCAGTCAATATACACCACCACAAACCCAGGATACTTCTCCTTGCAGTGCAAAACACCATTATATTCCAGGTCAAGCAGAAGCCTGTCCTCAGCAGTATCTATCTGCGAAGCTGAAGTTCCGTAGTAGTTTCCATTGTACTCAGCATACTCAATGATCTTACCATCATGTATCATCTCCTCAAATACATCCTTTGCTGTGAAGAAATACTCTACTCCGTCCTCCTCTCCTTCCCTCGGCATCCTTGTAGTGTGTGATATGCAAAACCTAAACGGAAAGGCCGCAAGAACATATCCAACAATCGTTGACTTTCCAGATCCACTTGGGCCCGTAAGCACAAGATGCTTATCAATCCCAGGCATCAGGGCTTCAGATTAATCAAACAAAACCATTCTTAAACTTGCAAACACAACACCTACTTTATTCATAAAGCCCGTCATCATTCAGATCCCTCTTCTTCTCAAATTTCCTTATGTCAACCTTCATAGATCTTGCAAACGCCTCATATCTTTCAATCTCCTTCTCAGACACACTACGCCTTGCCGTCTTCATTGCCTGCACAAGATGGTCAGGCCTGAGGTACGGAACCGGATCTTCAACTTCCATCATCTCAGACCCTTTCCTTTTCTGCTCAAGCTCATACTCAATCGTCTCCCTGATTGCCAGCTTACATGCTCTTTGGCAAATCTCCGAAAGATCCGCTCCAGAAAACTTATCCGTGGCCTCTGCAAGCTGTTTTAAATCAATCTCCTGTGACAGCGGTGTCTTCCTCAGCGTGGCCTTCAGAATAGACAGCCTGCTATCAAGATCAGGCAGCGGAATATACACTAGCTGGTCAAGCCTTCCTGGCCTCGTCAATGCACTGTCCAATTGATCAGGCCTGTTCGTTGCGCCTATCACAAATACATTCTTCTTCTGGTTGATCCCATCCATCTCAGACAGCAGCTGGTTCAGCATCCTGTCAGTAACTCCGCTGCTTCCATCATTCCCCGTCCTTGCCTTCGCAATAGAGTCTATTTCGTCAAAAAACAGCACACACGGCGCCGCCCCTCTTGCCCTTGCAAAAAGATCCCGGATGTTCGACTCAGATTCCCCAACCCACATCGAAAGAAGTTCAGGCCCTTTGATCGAAATAAAGTTCGCCTTGCATTCAGTTGCAACAGCCTTCGCAAGAAGCGTCTTTCCACACCCAGGCGGCCCATAGAACAAGACTCCTTTTGCTGGCGTCATCCCAAACTTGATAAACTTCTCGGGATACTCAACAGGATACTGCACAGTCTCTCTCAGCTCTCGCTTCACCATCTCAAGTCCTCCAATATCTGTCCATTTAACATTTGGAGATTGTATAACAGTCTCTCGCAACGAGCTCGGGTCCGTATGCTCAATTGCATACTTGAAATTATCATTGGTCACCTTCAGCGATGCAAGAATCGACGCATCAATCTTTTCGCTATCAAGATCAATCTGAGGTAGCTTTTCTCTTATCTGCTGCAGCGCGGCCTCACTGCATAACGAAGCAAGATCGCTTCCACTAAACCCATGCAGCTCCTTGTTGATTGCCACAAGGTCAACAGACTCGTCCATCTTCATGTTCTTCGTATGGATCCTCAGTATCTCCAGCCTTCCTGTCTCGTCAGGCACCCCAATCTCAATCTCCCTGTCAAACCTTCCGTATCTTCTCAGTGCCGGATCAATCGAGTTTGGCCTGTTTGTTGCTCCAAGTACAATCACATTGCTGCGCGACTTCATCCCGTCCATCAGCGTCAGCAGCTGGCTCACAACCCTCTTCTCAACCTCTCCTTGCGACTTATCTCTCTTCGGTGCAAGCGCATCAATCTCATCAATAAAAATAATCGACGGCGAGTTCTTCTCTGCCTCCTCAAATGCCTTCCTCAGGTTCGATTCACTCTCCCCCGCCATCTTCGACATAATCTCTGGCCCATTGATCAGGAACAGAAACGCACCTGTCTCGTTCGCAATTGCCCTTGCTATCAGCGTCTTTCCTGTTCCTGGCGGTCCATACAGCAGTATTCCTTTCGGAGGCTTCACTCCTATCCTCGAGTACAGCTGGGAATGCCTCAGCGGAAGCTCAACCAGCTCCCTTATCTTCGCCATCTGTGTCCTGCACCCCCCCACATCGTCGTACCCAACCATGTTGAACTCCTTCTCAACATCCTCCCTCGATATCATCTCGTCGCAGTACACAGATGTCATCGACGTCACAGATCCGTGCTTAATGTCCATGTCCTGCGCATCAACCATCTTCGTCACCTTGAACTCCACCCTTCCTATCCCAGAGCTGATCCCATATATCGATCCTATTGTAAGAGGCATAAAGTTAAAGTCAAGAAACGGCTTCACAAACTCATCAAATATGTTTCCTCCAATAGTCTCTGCCGTGTCCCGGATCGGAAGAAAGTTCAGCTTGCTCACCACCGGTATGTTCTTATCAACCCTGTACAGCTTCACCGTGTCCGTTATCCTCACTCGCAGATTGAATCTACCGTCACGCATCACTGCAATATGCCTTGGCGGCACACACTCAAGCGCAACCGTGCTGAATATTAGCTCCGCCTTCTTCTTCCCCAGCATCCTGACATAGTCAGACTCAAAAAGCTCCAGCTCATTAAGTGTTGCTGGATTCAGCCCCACCTGGTACGTCCTAAGGCTCTCACAGCCCTTGTCGCAAACTATCAGCGTATTCTTCGTCTTCGACTCAAGAATGGCCGTAGAAAGGTCCTTCTCATCAAACGCCATTGCCATGGGGGGCTGATCTGTTTTGTTTTTATGCTTGTTTCTGCAAACAAACATCACCTTACACCTTGCATTCAGGTTTTACAATCCCATGATGCTCACTGTGCATTAAATATCCATCATGCTTACAGCATCGTACCCATCGGTCATTCATAAATGTGGGCACCTGCAATTCACATCCAATTGAGATCTCCACCAATCACACATCACAGCACAATCCTCTGCATCATATATCTAGCCAAACACCCTCAACCCAATGGAGCTATGCATAGGCGTGATGGCTACTGCAATCCAGATCGCACTACTGCTTGCATATACATACTCAAACAGGCATGCACGATATCTACTGTATTTACCTCTCAACACTGTGTCGTTGGTATCATACTTCATGCTGCGCAGTTTTGCTACCAGACACAATCTTGATCTTCGTGCAAAGGTGCTTTTGAGAATAGTGAAGCTCTATGGATGGGTTGTTCTGATGTACACAACTGTTTCTGTCTCTGCTCCAGAGCACGACCATGGCGTTTTTGTGGTTGGCACTGCACTTCTTGTGGCAGACCTTATCAGGGCGTATCTTTATGAATCATCCAAAAGAAGCTTTGAAAACAAGATACTCACGGGTAACTTCTGCGACATCCTTAGGCTTGAGAAATACATTGTGCATTCCACAGAAGGGTCATCAGCAGCAGAGCTTGGCGAAGACATGACAAGTGATCGGTACTTTGCAAGAGGAAGGCCAAAGGCATTTGCAATCGACGAGCTGTTTGCGCTGTGGAGCGATCAAAGCAAGTGCGACGAAAATGACTCAGAAAGCGATATGAAAGAAGCAAGTGTGCAGGGACAGCGAAGACATGGAGGAAAAGTTTCCATCCTGCCAGAGATGCATGAGTATCCATGCCGTGCAAGAGATGCATGTGCATGGAACCTTGAAGTAATCCAGAAGGTTGATCTAACATCCGATGAAGTACTTGCCGAGAAAATGCAAGTGAGGCAGCCATGCGAGGGCATTCCAACTACAACCAACGAATCAGAGCCTAATGTCAGTGCGAAGGATATTCTGCTTGAGATAAAGAAGAACACAAAAAAGAAAAAGCCGTGCAGGCCAGGGCTGATCTCTCCCAAGTCGCTTGCCGTGCATTTTGGAGAGACACATTCGCAGATCATGTACAGGCTGATTGCATTCAGAAGAGGAGACGAGATGAACTACGACATGTTTAAGGAAAACGGAAGACAGATCAATGGAGAGCGAGCAAACCTATTCACAACAATTGCAGACAACAAGAAATTGCTCAATGTTGTATGGGCCACGCTTGTTATCATAGAGATTGTTGTTGCATATGTGATAGTGTTTATGTACATCAAGGCACAGCCGCTGCTTCTTGAGCTTGCGGTTCCAATGATCATTCTTCCTGCATTGCCTGTGATCAAGATGGCTGTTGAGTCGTTTCTGTTCATTGTGTATACGCATCCGTATGATCCTGGTGACAGGGTGCATATCGACGGAGAAAACATGATTGTCAGAGAAATATGCCTATTCAACACCACGCTTGAGCGTTGGGACGGAATGGTTGTGATAATGCCGAATCTTGTGATACGTGAGAAGGCGATTCTAAACATCCGGAGGTCGCGATCGCAGCAATGGAAGCTGTCTGTGCTTGTGTCGTCAAAGACGTGCGATAGGAAAATACAAATACTCAAGGACGTGATCAGGACGTTTGTTAATGAGGACAGGTCGTATACCACGGCCAGCGTGAATGTCTCGGAGATTATCAACTCAAGCTATATAAGGCTTGAGATAATTGTGAAGCACCTGATGAACTTCCAGAGCGGATTTTTTATGTGGAGTAACCACACTAAGTTCGTCAACATGCTGCTTACTGCACTGCACATGCTTGACATCAGGTTCAATCCCTTGGGCAAGGAGATTGCTTCGGCAGGCATTGGTGCACCACTAAACACACCTGTGTGTTAAGCTGCTGAATCAAAGGCACGTGCATTAAATGATTGAATATTTGTTTCTGGTGTTTGGTGTTGCATTAATAGGAGAAGCAGCGATTGGCCGATGATACACATATGTTTTGAAGAAGAGGCTTTGATTTGTCGAATAAGCTCTCAAGCATCCTGCAAGGAATAAAGCACAGGCACATAGTGCCCCGAATGGAAGAGTTTTCAAAGACTCGAAGCAGAAGGGAGAAATTATCCAAGCCTCTTCTTCCTGAAGACATTCCCAGGAGGGCCGAAGAGGCCAGCCTGGATGTTCACGAGAGGGATGTCGAGGAGTTCTGCAATATTTTGGATATTCAGCCCAGGAGCGGGGTGTTTTTCTACATCCGAATCCCAGGCCTGATATTCGTGGGTGCTCTGGCCGGATACTTGATAGGAAAGTTCAACTTCAGTGTTGTCAATCTGTTTTTTGTTGGATATGCGATTTTCTTTGTGTATAATAGAAAGATCGACAGGTTTACTCGGAGCCTCAAGTCGTTGGTGTACCATAATGCAAGGAAGGAAAAGGCCAGGAACAATGGAGAGACTGTTGAGTGGCTTAACTACATTACTAGGAAGATGTGGGAGGTTGCAGAGCCTGTTGTTTCTGCACAGGTGTATCAGAACGTGAACAATGAGCTATTAAAAGTCACACCGCCGTTCCTGAATGGACTGAGGCTGACTGAGTTTACACTTGGAAGCCGCTCTCCGATTGTGGAAGGAGTTTCCTACATCAACATGGAGGGGCATGCACTTGCTGTGGAGATGGAGGTTGCGTTTATACCTCTTGAAGCAAGCAAGGATGTTGTAAGGTATCTTGAGGGAGACCAGAAGAACTGGAACTCGAAGATCCAGCTGTCTGCTAGAGTCGGTACAAAGAATGGAATAGGGATCAATCTTCCGATTCTTGTCAAGGAGCTGTTTTTCAAGGGGAAGATTAGGATTGCTGCGAATCTGTTTTCAAAGAACGTGTTTGTCAAGGATGTTGAGGTGTGCTTGATGGACATGCCTGAAATTGACTTTACTCTTGTTCCTCTGAAGACGGTGGATGTGATGGATGTTCCTGGGCTGAGCAAGTGGATTAGGAGCATTATTGGGTCGGCGCTGTCCTCAACGATTGTGAACCCGAATTCGATTGTTGTTGATGTTGACAAGATATCGAAGGATAAGGGCAAGACCATCGGGGTGGTGTGTCTGCAGATTCTTGATGTTGAGAATGATGGGGATGAAAGGCTGCAGGCAGAGATCGATGTTGATGGCCGTGTAGGGTACCAGACAAGATATGTCGGAGGGCGGGGGATTGTGTACAACGAGCACTTTTACATTCCGATTGAGAATGTGGACTCGAGGATTGGAATATCTCTGCGAAGTGAGTCGAAGAGCACAAGGAGAAGAAGTGGATCGATTTTCCTGAGGAATCTACCGCTTGGAAAGATCGAGGAGTTTTCAAGGAACGGAATGTACGATCCCCGAAGGACATTCTTCAGCAAGGCCAGGCTGATAAGGGATGAGCAGACGTATTCGTTTGCAAACACGAACATGCAGTTCTATCCACTGCAGGAAAGACGAAGCAACAGCGGAGTAGTGAAGATGACGCTTGTTGGAATCGAGGATCTGCAAGGCAACAAGATGTCAAAGACATCGATGTATTCTACTTTCTGCACGGTAATAGTGTCACCGATCAACAGGGAGGAGTCGAGCATTCCGATTGGATTTGTTGAGAACACGGTGAATGTAAGTGCCTTGATGATGAGCGGGATTATCGACACAAGCGGAGGAATGATTTCTGGGATTCTTCCTGGGCTTGAGACAACGAGCACAAGGCTACTACCATCATCAAAAAGCACGTTCTATGTGTTTGAGTCGAAAAGGATATTTGCGACGAATTCCCCGCTGTACAACGAAAGCTATGTGTTTTTCTGCAGGGACATACAGGTGGATGTGGTTTCTGTGTGTGTGATGAACGACAAGACAAACGAGGTAATAGGCCGAGTTTCGATTCCTGTGAAGGACATACACTTCAACAAGAAGGAGAAGTACAAGCTGAATGATGCACAGAGCGGAAGGATGGAGCTGGAGTTTTCGATTGATTATGTGGACATGATTGACAAGGCAGCCAGGTTTATAGACTACGAAAGGGTCATGAAGGTTTCTGTTGACTCGATGAGTGAGAAGGGAGTGTATTATGCAATTGTTGAGACGAACACGGATTGCTTCAGGATGGAGACATTCACGTCTGTTCTGCCTGTCAAGAGGGCGGTGCATGTTCCTGTGCAGAAGCGCGACAGCATGAAGTTCAGGCTGTACAAGGAGACAATTAATGGAGATGTATTCATTGGAGAGGACACAATAAGCTGCGGCGACGAAAGCAGGGTGGAGGCGCTTCTTTTTGACGACCACATCAGTCTAACACTCAAGATCGAGAGTGAAGAGCTTAGAGACTATACGGGTGCGCCTGAGGATAAGGAAGGTATTAAGGTTGTGCAGGCCAGATTCGGGAAGTTCCACGGAGCCAACAACCAAGAGATGTTTATTGAGTTCAGGAGCAAGTATGGGGTTATCAAGGCGTCTGGGTTCACCAGAAGCGGAGAGTTGAACGATGTGTTTACGTTTGTGTCTGGGGCAGAGGAGATATATGCGGTTGTGAAGAGTGGAAACCAGTCCTCGAATGCAATTGCAGGGAGGTGCATGATTCCGAAGAGGATGCTTAACGAAAGGGTTGTTTTGAACGAGGCAGGGCTGTCTGTTGACATGGAAGTGCAAATCCAGGGGTGCTCGTACAAGCCGGAGTCCATGCTCAAGAAGGGATATCTTGAGGTGTATATCAAGAGTGGAAGGGATATCTGGCCAGCAGCACAGGGCAGCTCTGTAGATACGTACTGCAAGATCCTGATTAATGAAGCAAAGGTGTACTCGACAAAGCCTGTGCGGAAGAGCACGAATCCGGTCTTCAGTGAATCGTTTATTATGGAGATAGACAAGACGAAGGATGTCCTTGGAATCCAGATATGCGACTATAATGTGTCTGAGCGGAACTCGCTGCTCTGCTATACGGAGTTTTCTCTGCACAACCTAGTCGAAGGCTTTAGCGAGATGGAGCTTGAGATGTTTGATGCAAAGACGTTCCGATTGATAGGCTCTAGTGTTTCGATTGGATTCAATTTCTGTACAGATCACAAGAGTCTCAGCATCAAGAAGCGAAGTGTTTTTGGCGATCTGTTTGGATTCTGAGCAGCATGCACAGTAGTATTGTGTGGTGCCTGTATTCCAGAATGCAATGCAGCTTGTGTGGAGGGGTTATTCGGTGGTTTGTGACTCCTGGGTGAGCATTTGACTGAACGTGTAAAGGTTTATGCCTGATTCTGGAAATGCATTCATGATTGCCTGTATGTATTCTGGCTTGCATGAGATTCCGATGCTTTTGAATACATTGTGCATGTCTTCTGCATCCAGTTGCTGTTTGTTTGATTTGTTCCACATGTTGAAGACATAGGTTGTTGTTGGTCTTCTGTGAGCAAGCGACCAAAGAGCAGTGCTGAATTCTGCTCTTGTTACTGTTTTTGAGAGGCCTTGTGTTATCTGTGCAAGCTGATCGGTAGTTGTGTCGATGAATACTGTGTGAATAAACCACTCTAGTTCTCCAATTGTCATTTCGCTTCCGTCGGCCACCAGACTGTATATCTGATCGGATGCATGCATATGTGTGTCAGCCATTGCAAGGGTGGGATGCTTAACAACGTAGCGTATGCTTCAGATCAGACGTGCCTGCATTTTGTGGATTGTGTGGGCATACACATAGCATCATTGGAGAGCTGATGCCACTGGCACATGTTGATACATCACAGAATTCACTGATACATCACTCACATCGCAATTAACTCTGCAATCACGCATTTATGGCGAATGCAGCCCATATGCTTGGGATACTGATATATATTAATTAAGATTGCATGTGCTGATCACACCTCGCAATCAGCATTCATGCTATAAGATTGCCAATGCAGCATGCTGTATCTCTGCAGCATATCTGTCAATAAATCTATATATGGAAAAAACATCTGTGTTCTTGCTGCTTTGCATTATAAATATCTGGATGTTGCCATTTCCAATGGTTAGAAAGACACTTTGCTTCGTGGCGACGATTGCGAGCATTGCAGCTGCATCAACGGAAGGCGGGTTCTTCATCACACAGGACGTGCTGGAGAGAATGGCCGGGGCAGGCCCTGTGAACGGAGTATACACTCTGCAGCAGACAAACAATGGCAACTTTGTGGTCAGCAACGACACAAAGACTGCTGTTACGCAGAATCAGGGAACGATGGAGTTTAAAACAGATGTTCCGTATGCAACACCGCTGTATGCACCTACTGCGAATGAGGTCAATTATGCAACAGAAGAGGCTATCTGGTCACAAGAGGTGAGCAGGTATGAAAGCCAGAACCAGAACCCAAGCACGTTTGTGCCGATTGCTGCGCCTGTGGTGCCGGTGGGCGACAAGGAAGGCACTGCAACAAAGCCGATTGCGACAGCCGATGCGAAGAAGGCTGCTACTGACAAGAAGAACGCTGTAGATACAAAGAAGAAGGGTGTAAAGAGTGGAGTGGCGCTTGGTGCGCTTGGTGCGATGGCTGTGTTCTCGATGATGCTGTAAATAAATTCTCCTTCAATCAAAGCTGTTTGTGTTGTTGTGTATGCTGTGAATCTGTGAGTGGCGCTTGATTGATGCCTGAGCCGCTCTTGTAGTACATAATGCACGCATGGATGCACAAAAAATGTTTGCTTGTACCCCAGACAAATGGACAAGTGTATGGATGCGAAGTACACGTGGGATCAGGAGCTGAACGAGATTAGCATCCTAATGCCTCTGCCTGAGAGCTTTGATGCAAAGCGTGTTGTTGTGGAGGTGATTGGAAAGAAGATTGTGATCAACAATGGGCAGGAAGCAGTGGTTGAGGGAGAGCTTTTGCACGAAGTAGATGCTTCGAGTGTATGGTGGACGGCTGATGGAAGCATGATTAATGTTGGCTTGTCGAAAAGAAGGAACGAGTGGTGGAGCAGCCTGTTGGTTGGCTCAGACGAGATTGATGTGGAGGATCTTGCAGAAAACAGGCATGCAGACATAGACATGCTTGATCCCGAGGCAAGAGAGGTTGTTGAGAAGATGATGTACAACAAGGGAGACCAGAAGTAGTGGACCGTGGAGTTGATTAATTAAAGACCTGTGTTGGATTCTGTGTTTATGTATGAGTGGGTGTGTAAGGAAGTATTTGAAAAAATATATGCAGGAAGGGTGATGATGGAGAAGGAGATTAAGAAGATTATGGAACAGGAGACTGCACGAGTGAAGTGCCTGAGTTTCCACCCCAGCAAGCCTGTGCTTGTTTCTGGACATCACAGTGGATCTCTGAAGGCCTGGGACTATCAAATGAATGTCTGCATTTATGAGTTTCTTGACCACGATGGGTCTGTGCGTGCGGTTCAATTCCATCCGCATGGAGACCTGTTTGTGAGTGGAGGCGACGACAAGGTGATTAGGATATGGAACTATACTGAGCGGAGAATAACGAACCGGCTGCATGGGCACGATGACTTTGTAAGGTCTTTGGACTTCCACCCGACAAAGCCGTGGATATTGAGTGCCTCTGATGACCAGACAATAATGGTATGGAACATGATGACGGGAAAGCTTTTAGCGACGGCTCGAGGGCACAGCCACTATGTGATGAGTGCAAGGTTTCTTGGAGAGGACATGATTGTGAGCGGGTCGCTTGACCAATCGATCCGTGTCTGGGACTGCAAGGGATTGAAGGAGGGAGGCAAGAAGAAGAGCACGCTGTTGCCGGATATTGTAGTGAAGCAGATAGTAGATGGGCATGAGCGAGGAGTGAATGCAATAGCGATTGGAGAAGGAATGTTTGTGAGTGGAGGAGATGACCGGGACATCAAGTGCTGGGAGTGGTCTGAGACGTCTGTGTGGGAGAAGGAGACGATGTGTTTCCATCAGGGGCCAGTGACAGGGTTGTTGTGCAGTGAAAGCGTTGTTTTGAGCACGGGGGAGGATGGGCTGTTTTCTGTATTTGATGTAGAAAGAAGGAAGTCGGTTGAGTACCGGGTTGATGGACGGTATTGGTGTGTAGCATCGAAAGGGGATGTGTATGCAGCAGGGCATGACTCTGGGCTTGAGGTATATATGTGCAGTGAGCCAAAGGCCGTATGCAAAGGGGAAGCAGGAGTGTACTATGTAAAGGAGTGGAAGGTGTATCTGAATGACTTTAAGGCCGAGAAGGTTGTTTACAAGACGAAAGAGAAAGTTGAGAGCATGTTTGTATCTGGGGAGTATTTGCTTGTACGGTATGCAGAAGGATTTGAGGT
Organism: Ordospora pajunii; assembly: GCF_021821965.1. NCBI lineage: Eukaryota > Fungi > Microsporidia > Ordosporidae > Ordospora > Ordospora pajunii. The sequence continues at coordinate 126,656 of NW_026848116.1, forward strand.
TGTAAAGAATGGGGAGGTAGTTTTGTCCGAGTCTGGCGAAGCAGTTTTTGTGGAGCCTGAGAATGGCCATGCAATATTGGTTGTGAAGAACGGAGATGGAGTTTATGAGATGAAGGTTGAGGGAGGAGATAAGAGGGCGATTTCAACGGCGGAAGGAAAGCTGTTTGGAGGGAGTAACGGAAGGTTCTTTATGGTTAACGAGAGGAATGTGGGCATGTACACAACAGATGGGGCTGTGAAGAGCATCGGGGTTCCATTTAAGCCAGTGAATGTGGTTTGCTCAAAAGACCGAGTGGCGCTTATTGGGACAAACGATGTATGTGTGTGTGAGGCGATGCTTGAGGCAGTGAATGCAGTGAATGAGATGGCAACTATTCAAGGAGGGTTTTTCCATGGGGAAGTGTTTGTGTACTCGACGCTGAGGCATCTGAAGTATGTTTTTGAGGACAAAGGGGTGCTGAAAAGTGTTGAGAAGTGTATTTTGCCGTTTTCATTGGAGGAAGGAAGCATGTTGTATTTTGTTACTGACGGAGGAATTGAGTGCATGGAGGTTGACCTGACGGAGATTGAGTTTAAGAATGCGGTGCGGCAAGGGGACGATGTGGTAGGGATGATTGAGGGGGGGGTGCTTCCGGGAATGGCGCCTCTATCGTATCTTGTCGGACAGAAGAAAGGTGCAGTTGCACTGCCGTACATCAAGGACGGAAGACAGCGATTTGAGCTGTGTCTTAGCGAAGGGATGCTGGATGAATGCCTGAGCTATTGCATAGAGAGTGGGGACATGGGAGTATACAGGAGGTTGGCAGAAGTGGCGGTGCGTAAGTGCAGAGTAGATATTGCAGAGAAGTGCTATGAGAGCCTGAAGGAGTGGAATATGCTGTTTATGCTGTATGTGTGTTCGAAGGAAGCTGAGAAGATCAGGAAGCTTGCAGAGAAGGCGGATGAAAGCACACGCGGGATGGCAAGGATGTATATGGAAGATCTAGAGTATTTTGAGGAGGCAGGAGTGATAGGCAAGCGGAGGAGTGATGGATGCAGAGACGATAGAATGGTGGCTATGAAGGATAGGGCAAAGGATGAGGATGTGCGGAGTTACGTGGAGAGATTGAGCGGAAATGAAGAAATAGAGGCTGTGGATGAGGATGGAATGAAGGATGAGCAGATATTGGAAGAATTGAATGAGTTTATGGATGAAAACGAAAGCACAAGTGAGGATAGCGATGTATGTGCAGAATTAGAGAAGCTTGAGGTGTGCAGCGAGATTTTTGATGAGTCAGTGCTTAGCATGCACGAGATGAATGAGGATGAGAAGAGCATTGATGAGATGATGGAGAATGGATTTGAATTGACGACGGCAGGGAAGTTTAGTAAAGCAATTGAAACATTCCGGCTATGCATTGCAAGGATGGCATCTGAGATGGCGAGAAGAGAAGAGAAGGATGTGTACTGTGAGGAGAGGCGAGTGGCTGGCGCATATATATCTGGTCTTATTGTTGAAAAGGCAAGGAGAAAGATGGAGGATCCACTGGAAAGTATTGTGATGGCAATGTATGTGGCTTCGCTGCCGCTGAGGAGGGAGCATCATAATCTGGCAGCGTCTACGGCGATTGCGGTATTGAGGAAGAATGGGAACTTTGGGCAGGCCAAGGAGATTGCTCTGTTGCTAGGAGCAGATGGAGAGAGCAGTAAGATTGTGAAGAAGGCGATTGAGGATAATAATGTGAGTAATGAGTATGAGATTCCAGCAGGAACGTTTTGTCATGATGTTCTTGGGATGAGGAAGAATAGCAAGCAATGCAGGATGTGTTTTGTTGATAGCTCCGAAGAAGGATTGTGTAGCAGTTGCGAGATTGGAGTGGTTGAGTGAGCTTTGAAGAGCAAGCAAGCTTATATACTGAATAAAGGATTTGGTTGTCTGTGCTGGAATAGTGATTGTGATTGTGATCTTGAACCCTGAAATGCATGTGAATGAAGAAATGGGGGGAGTGAAGAGTGCAGGAGCGAGCAGCTTTATTGGTCTACCTCAGGAATTGATTCCAAAGATATTGATGCATCTTAGCCTGAAGGATGTGAAGAGAGTGATGAAGAGCCATTTGGTTCTTTATGAGAGGATGAGAAGAGACATGATTCTGTGGAGATGCTTTTCATCAAAAGAGCATTTGAGCATTGCAGGATGCATTGAGGATGCAAAAAACAGATACACTCTGGTGAGAAATGTGTCGAAGGCACGTGATGAGCGTAGTATAGACTTTGGAACAAGCCAAATGGACATTACGCACATACAGATGGGCATGGGCAGAGTTGTGTGCTCGTCGGATGACCAGACAATAAAGATGTTTGGAACAGATGGAAGATTGATCAAGACGCTGATTGGGCATAAGGGAGGAGTCTGGACATTTATGTTCAATCAGAAGCATCTTGTGAGTGGTAGTATTGATAAGACAGCCAGGATATGGGACATGTGGACAGGCCACACGGTTTGTGTTCTTGTTGGGCACAAGTCCGTAGTCCGATCGCTGAAGATCTGTGGGAATTATATTGCAACTGGAAGCAGGGATTCGGAGATAAGGATCTGGAGTTTTGAGGGGCTGTGCCTGAATGTGCTTAAAGGGCACACGATGAGTGTTAGATGCATGGATATGAATGAAACGTATCTTGTGAGTGGGTCGTATGATGGGAGTGTGGCACTATGGAACTACAGAAAAGGAAGGCTTATACGCCATTTTAAAGCACATACGCTTAGAGTGTATTCTGTGTGCTTGGAGGGAGAATATGTTGCATCTGGAAGCCTTGACTCTACAGTGAATGTGTCTAGAGTGGATGGCAAGCTGCTGTGCACTCACAAAGCTCATCAGTCGCTAGTTATATGGCTGAAGTTCGTTGAAAATGGTCGATATTTATTGAGTTCCGGAGCAGATGGAATTCTGTGCAAGTGGGATGTTGTCGAGAATGCTCTTGTGTACAAAATTGAGGAAGACGGGCACATAACGGCACAAGCAGTAATGGAGGATCTACTGGTGATTGGAACAAGAAAAGCGGTGAAGATATACGATCTGAAGAGTGGAGCTTTTGTAAGGACGCTTTTCTCAACGCCTTCACTCATAAGCAAGGTAGAAGTGCTTGAAAGATGTATATGCATTGGATATTACTCTCAGTTTGGAATGTGTAGGGTTGTTGTATTCAACTATTGAGGATTAAATGTTTTGAATAAATGGAGGAGTGTGTGAGTCCCTATGAAGCAAGAGGCAGAGGGCATGATTACCAAGGTTATGTACCATAAGCTGGCAAACAATGCATTGGAAGTGTTGTCTGAGAGACTTGAGGACGAGCTTATTGATGCAGAGCAGGACTACAAGGATGGGAATCTCCAGGTAAAGATACAAGGCGTTGGAGAGTATGTGTTCAACAAGCAGCCATACACAATGCAGATATGGGCATCGTCTCCAATAACAGGCCCAAGGAAGTTCGATCTTGGCAGAGACGCATGGATAGATCCAAGAAGTGGAGTATCTCTGCAATCATACATGGGCAGGGAGCTAGAAAGGATCAATATCAAGCAGAAACAGACAGGTGATGATCAGCAGTCAAAAGAAGTTGCTGATGTACAATCCTGATGTTGAGCTGTTCAGATGTGCACAAGTAAATAGATTCAACAAATTCAAATTCTTTAATCATCATGAATCGCCATTAAGTCATCCTCACATTGTATCACACATGAAATGCCATCAAATATACATTCCCAGCACACTATCAGTATCCAGAATATGCTTTTAGCAACTTTTCCTTCTCTTCGAGCGTTCTCATAGTAACATAGTATGTCTTGCCAGTTTTCAGCGCTGAATACAGCTCACATGAGACATCTCCAAGAACATAGCAAGACTTGTGCACGGTCATCTTGCAATCTCTACACTCAAATCCTTGGTTCACTACACCATAAAGCACTTCATTACAAAAATCACACAAGGTTCCTTGGGGCACAGTCTTATTTGTGAACAGATGATTGTTGAATTCGTAAATCTTCACGGGATCGTCAGGAATTGCCTCCACAATTGTGCTTCGCCTACTTCTTTCTATCTCTGCCACCAGCTGTGCAATTTTTCTATTCGACCCCTCAAGCTGCATGTTTGCCTCGTCAAGCGTCTTTCCCTGCAAAAGCACCTTGATCTTCTCTATCCCATCTTTGATCGCCATCTCTGTGCTCAGATCCTCCTCCAGCGACCGAAGGCTTCTTCTTCCCGACGAGCTGACGCTCTTGACTTCCTCGTTCATAAAGACAATTTTCAACGTCAACGACACCTTCTTCTGTGCAAGATGGTGAAGCTCGTTAGGCCTCAGCTCGCCAACATACACATTACATCCATGCTGAGATTCGTCTCCGATCCAAAACTTGTCGTTCTCAATCCGTATTGTAACAGTGCTGCCATCTCCTCCAACAACACTGCAGGAAAACTGTTGCCTAGCATTGGTTCTCCGCTCTCTGGATTTCTCCTTCTTCAAAAAACTCAGCTCCTCCTCAACACTCTTTCTAAAAAGAATCTCTTGGTTCAGCTTCTGTTCATACTCCTTCACCTCTGCTATTCTAAAACGGAGTTGTCTTCGCAATCCCTCAAGGCCCTCGGCTTTCAGCTTCTCAGCCATCATTTTGCTTTCTGCCTCCACTCTAATCATCATCTCAACTGCATTGCCATACTTCTCCTTATACATCTCAACCTCAGACTTCATCCATTTGCTCTTCATCCACAGCTTGCCAACCATAATTTCTACATCCGCAACAAGACTTTCTATTCCACTGCTCTCGTTCTTCATTGCCTGCCAGCTCCTTCGGATTTCATCCATCTCTTGCTTGCCAATTCCTGACTTACTCTCTGCAAGCAGAAGTTCCTCAGAAATCATTCTCCCGTCGCATATATCTTCATTGATACTCTTCAAGCTCTTCTTACATCTTTCTAATTCTGCTCTCATCTCATCAAGCTCTTCCCTCTCTGTAAGTAATTGCATAAGTACACCCTTCAGCTCTTCTTGATGCTTCAATGCTCCATCCTCTGCCTCCTTCAGCAGCATCTTTGCATCCATCAATTTCGCCTCAACCTCCTGTAGCTCCCCATTCCGCACATTCAGCCTTTTGCTACTCTCACGCATCTCTATCGACAGCATCTGTAGGTTCTGCTCATACTCCGCGCCTTTGCTCTTCAACTCTTCGCGGTATCTCGTCTCCTCGTCAGCAGTAATTTCACTTCTCAAGACATCCCTAAATCTCTGTGCAAACAACGGATCAAACGTAAACCCTACAAACGGCACATAGTTTCCCTTCTCCTCGCCTCCTCCCTTTTCCGCATCAAAATGCGTATCTACAAAGTGCGATGTATCAAGGTCGTCCTTTATCTCAGGAATAAATGGCGGCACCAGCTCCTTGACTCGTTCCCAGTCAACTCCGTTGAAAAACGGATGCTTTCTGATCTCCTCTACTCTAAGCCTTTGCTCCTTGGTGGTGACCAATCTTGTAATCAGATCAGTCAGCTCTGCAGATACCTTGAATGGAAATCCAAGCTCAACCTTTGCTATTCTTCGGTACGTCTCCATCAGTGTTTCCGAATAGAAAGGCGTAGTCCCATACACCATCTCATAAATAATCACTCCAAGCGTCCAAAAGTCCACATCCTCTCCATACTCACACTCCTCATTTACAGAGCATAACACGTCCGGCGAAACATAGTCCGGTGTTCCAACAGTGATTGCCGATCTTGCTTTGCCATCAACCATCCTGATACAGCTTCCAAAATCCGCCAGCTTCACATGGCCATCCGCAGCTATCAGGATATTGTCCGGCTTCAAATCCCTGTGAATCCACCCAAGCTTGTGCAGCTCATCAAGAGCCTGCACTATCTCTGCTGCATAGAACCTTATCCAGCTCTCCTCCAGCACATCCTCCTTCGACAACAGGCCCATAAAGTCGCCCCCAGGCACAAAGTCCATCAGGTAGTACAGATACTCGCCATCTTGCATCGTTAGATGTGCACTTACAAGCCACTCGCTTCCAATACTGCCAACCATCACCTCCCTCTCTGCCATAAACAACGCAGTATGAGGTTGTTTCAGCACAAGCTCTTTAGCAACTCTCTTCATTGCATACACCTTCTCTCTTCTCACAAGAAAAACCTCGCCATATCCGCCCTTCGCAATGTTCTTCACAATCTCGTACTCACAAGGCTTTGTCTTCACACCAATCATCTCCCTTAGTCTGTCAAGAGAGGCTGCCGTTCCTCGATTCGCTGCCTCGTGATGGATCGCCTCCATGCAGTCGCCAATCATGTTTATCCTCTCCATAAGGATCACATTTTCCAATGTTTTTACACAAAAGTCTCCAAAATCAATTATCTCATCAGTGTTTATTTTTACAGCGACCGCATCATCCATGCACAAAATCCACATATATGCCCTTCCAAAGCTCGTCATCGTCAAGAATCGATACATGGTCGTGATTGCTTAGCCTAAGCTTCAGGCCATGCATCTCCGACAGTATATATGCATGCTTGCAAGAAATCACATCGTCTCTGGTCCCGTGATATATAAACAGTGCATTTTTATTCATATGCTTGATGTTTCCCATCACATCGTATCCAATCTCTCTGCTCACAATCCTTCTTGCCCACGGCATCAGCATACACAACAGCCTCCATGCAAAAGACTCCAACACAACATCCATCACAGACATAAACGGCGATATCATCACTGCGCAGCGAGGCATAAAGCACTCCTCAATTCCATTACTCCTCACATACCTGCAATACTCCGCCAGTATTCCTGTCCCGAGCGAATGCGCTACCACATCTATCTCATTCGCCCCAAAATTGCCCATCAGATACTCAAAGCATGCCATGATGTCAAGATTCACCTTTTCAATCTCAAACACTCCCTCAGAGTCTGCAAACCCTCGGTAGTCGGGAATCAGTACATAGTATCCCATGCTGCACAGAAGCCCAATCTTGGACTCCGAGCGATAGCATTCTCTCGAGCATCCTCTTCCATGCAATGCAATTGCAAACCTCGGCCTGCAGTCTCCAGCAGGCTTCAGCAAGTATGCTCCAATCCTCTTCATATCCCTGGTAATAAAGTATACATTACACTCAAGCTTCTGATGCTCTGCAGTAAAGTCTCTCTTCGAGTCCTTCGTATTCAGTCCGATGTCACGCACATATCCAATTATCCTTGATAGTATTCCAGACCCCATTTATATTACAGCTATGGGTGCACTAGCACATGCTTGCTATCTAAGCTCAACCAAATTTGTTACTGTTTGCCCCATATGTCATCTGGTGAAAACTTGGCGCCGAGAGATGCAAAGGTCATTTCGGTAATTCTCCGATCGCTTGGAATAGAAGAGTGCGAGCCAAAGGTAATCATACAGCTGCTTGAATTCGCATACAAATACTCCACAGAGGTTCTTGGAGACGCACTGCTGTTTTCAAAACATGCAAACAGATCACAGATCAACTCAAGCGATGTGAAGCTGGCATTGCAAACGAAGGTTGGGAAGTACTTTGTCCCGCCGCCTCCGAGGCAGTATCTTGCAGAAATAGCAGCCATGGCCAACTCAAAGCCACTTTCTGTCCCTGATGGAGAAACACTGATAAAGGTTCCTCCTTTGTCATCTGCACTGCTGAGCCTTGACTACGAGGTTCTTGATAGGGACAGCGAGAAGAAGCGGCGAATATATTGAAAGCAACATTACATAAATCATACTATCTACACCGTGATATTCACAAATCATACATCGCGTGTATCGATACCTGGCTAAACCTCTTTGAAAAGCTCATACAGCATATCTTTTGCAGAGGCCTGGCCAGATTCTAGTATACCTGTATATGCTTCTATGACAAGCTTGTCAAGCCTTAGCACTAGGTCTTCTTCTTCAATGTTCTTGAAAACAAACTGCAGCGAGCATATCTCCTTTTCTTGAAGCTTGTCAAATGCCTTCAGCTTGTCTTGCGGCGATTTGTCATTCTTCAGGTAGAGCTCAAGTATTTTTGTTCGTTCTTCAAATGCCTTATCGATCCTGTCCCTGAATATGCTTTCTCTCCGCATCAAGCAGCTCTGAAGGAAGTCCAGGACCAATGCCTTCCTCTCTGGAAACGACTTCTTCTGCATCATTGTTATCAACTTCTCGGACGGTGCAAGAAGTTTTGCAACAATCTCGTTTGTCATTTCGGGCTTGTTGGGCACATCAAGCTGCCTCAGCAAGCTAACAAGAACATTGGGAGAAAATATAGGGCCTCCGATGCTCAAACTGATCCTGGAGTCAAGAACTCTGGATACAGACATCGGTACCTTTTCCTTGTAGAACTCAAACATCTCACGCCTTATAGCCCTTGATACTCCGTCATCCTGGCGTTTTGCATTGGTCAGCCTCTCCATCATCTTGAGATACTCCTTGTTCTGGTCCTCGTAGTAGATATCCAGCTCTTTCCCTGTAATCCGAGCCTTCAGTGCATTGTACTTATCAAGCCACAGATTTCTTGCTATCATGGACTTATCTTTGGTAAAGTACTTGTTCCGTTCATCGAGTGCTTGTGCAAGCTTTTCGTTCATGCCTGCGCCTCTTGCCCCATTAGCTAGGCCTGTGCCTGCATCTTCTGCAAATAAATAGAATGCAGCAGGATCTTCAATCAGAATGCTTTTGACAGCCAGAACAGTCCTTTTGATAAACATGTCGAGCATTCCCAGATCAAACTGGTTCATCTCGGAAATAAACACGACAGATTCTATCGAGACAAAGCTTTCATACAGGATCTCGCGATTGAGGTTGTTTGGAACCAGAGACTCAACCCCATCGAACTCATGGCTTAGATGTGAGTCTTCAGCCTCTTTTCCACAATGCATTGCTTGAATGCGGCATGCTATTTGAATCGCCATCAGTATGCATAGCGAAGACATTGCCTTATGTGTGTTTTTGCCGCTTCCTCTTAAATCGTCAGTGTTTCAGAAAAGTAAAGGCCAAGGTTTAATCAATCATCTATACATTGGAACACCAGACCACGTGGACTTCCGATATCTTGCATAATCAGTGTATATTTTTTCGTTCTCTGACTCTTCGTCCCTCATTCTTGGGAACACCTTGAAGTTTGTGAACCATACAAAGAACGCAAATGAAACGAAGCATGATGCATACACACAGCAGGATGCCCAGAAAACCATCAATGACAGATACAACGGATGTCTGGCATATGCATACAGGCCCTTTGGAAAGAATCTTCTATTTTCCACAGACTTTCTCAGGCATCCAATGCTTATGCAGAACATCGTAATTGACAAGGACAAACCACATGCTGCAACTCTCTTCAGTGCACCTCCTCCCATGTATCTTTCAGACTTTGCTAGGAGGGTGCTTTCAATTGCAATACCGATAATCAAAGCAGAAATGTCTTTTAGTCCCAAAATCTTTATCTGGATGCTTGCATCTCGACGGCTTGCTGTGCAATACACAAAGCCCAGCAGTGAAATCGAAGACAAAACATGCATTATGTGATGTGCTGAGCGGCAAACACCCAGCATGAATATTGACCCAAGCACAAAGCTAAGCATAGAGTCTTCCATGTGAAGGGCATGCGTGATGCACTGTTTGTATGAGTAAGTATTGGCATTGCAAGCATGCACAAATATACACTGTGCCTGTGTGCACAGTATGTGTTGCTGGCGCCATGCGTATATGATTGCAAAATCAGTCCCTTGATATGGCAAGGGATCCGAAAGGCAAAAGACAAGTGTCAAACGAGACAACAGAGCTTGGAAAAGTACTGTATGTATGCCAAGAGCAGCTTGTGCTGAAGCTGGTTGCAAAAGACATCCCTTATCCGAACTCAAGTGTGCTGGACGGATCGTCAAAGGTGATTGGCAAGGTAGATGAAGTTCTTGGAAGGATGGACGATGTGCATGCGACTGTTATATTGAGCGTAGCCAGCGAGACCGACAGAGTTGGGCAGATGCTGTTTGCATATGCTGACAAGTTTATTGCGAAGCGAAGGTTTGCAGCAAGAAGTGAGGTTGAGAAGAAGAAGGAAGAAAGGGATACGACAAAGGCCAAGTCAAGAAGAGACGGAATGGAACGAAGCAGAGAAGCCAATGCAAGCAGCGATAAAAGGTTCGGGGGGTGGAATAGCAAAAAGAATGATTTCAGGAACAGCAATAACAGAAGCAGTAACAATGCAGGTAGCAGCAATAACAGAAGCAATAACAAAAAGTTTGCAAACAACAAGGATAAGAGACAGTCAAGGCCAAGGTAAATCAAAAACAATACAAACGAGTAATAAAAGATCTAGCAGGCAAGTTTATTTTTTATCGATTCGATTGATGTGCATCTGGAGAAGCTTTGCTTCGTATGCCCTCTTCTTTTCCAGTAGCCTTGATCTCAACTCCATGATTATCCTTTCATCTTCTTTGATTTTCTTCTGGATTTCCTTTGTAAGCTTGATGTCGTCCTGTTTAAGAGCCTCGGACTCACTGGTCACTGCCTTGCCGATCTCCCGAGCCCTATAATCGTCGTAGAAGGTTTCTGTGGCCCTGACAAGGTTGATCAGGTTTTTTGATATCAGCGAGTCCACAAGGAAGTAAAAGTCATTCCATGCAGTTTTGTGAAGATCCATAATGCCCCATGGATACTCTCTCTTATGGTTATGCCCGTCCTCAAACCCCATGTTGCCAGATATCACAAAATACGGGCATCGTGCTTTCTGATTGTCATCATGCCTGGACTCCAAACAGAACGTGTCGATTTCCTCTGAAGAAAGAATGCCTGTAACTGTTTCATGGCACTCTGCTCGCTCTGCATCGTTCAGAAGGTCGCTTTTTGCAATTATCGGGATCAGATTGCACATCTTTGATATTTCCTTCATTGTGTAGATGTCTGCCATTCTTACATGTGTTGGATTTGGCTCCAGAAAGTACAGGCACAAGTGGATCCGCTTGTCCTTGATGAGCGACCTGACACTTCTTCTTTCCTGATGCATGAAGTCTTTGAAGTTTTCTTGCAACAAATCAGCAACAGGCTCCCAGCAACCGTTATTGTTCACACTATCTCCAATGCCATCAACTTCGGTGATGGTGACACGTGTTTGGAATCCGTTCTCCATCACAAAGAATTTCGAAACCTGGATGTTGAGAGCTGAGTTTTTGTGTAAGTATTTGGCACTCTCTGAAGCCATATGTGCTGATGAGGCATCACCGGTGCATATGGAGCTTGATGAATCGGCAAATGGGTTTGCCGGAAGAACAGATACACCAAGCATCTGGTTGATGAAAGACGTCTTTCCTAGTCCGCTAGAGCCTACTGTCATAATGTTGAAGTCGATACCGGCCTTACAAAAGTTCCTGTACTTCACATTCGGAAGGTTTGAGACGCCTATTCCCTTCGGGCCCATGAAAACAAACAATCACATTGATTTATAGTGACTGCGTAAACAATCGAACTCGAAACGCCAAATAGCCTTGCTTTTGTTTGTTGTGCTTGAGGATGCCTGACCAAAGGCTTGGCGATGTAGTAGAATATGCAAAGTTTGCTGAAGGCGAGCTAGCCATGATACTTGGCGAGATAACGCTGCAGAACGAAAAGCTTGTTGAGGTACAGCGGAAGATTGGAATCGGCAGGGCGCATTTAATCAGGAACTCACGATTACTTAACGAGATATTCAAAATGACCAGGCCAAGGCTTGCAATTGGGTTGATTGTGTTTTCAATTGGAATCGCTGTGCTTGTTTACATCGGATTGCCGTCCAGTATTGCATGACAAACCATCTCCCTGTACCATTTATGTATCTGATCGTTGAGTATTATATTATAAGCCAGAATCGGTACATGAATATAAACACAAAGCAGTGTTACAGATGCAATCACAGCATCTCCATGCACCACAAACTCGTACTAAACACTTTGATTACACAATCATTTATTATACAGTTCTAATCATTTACTCTCTTCACTCAGAAACTCCTCCAGCTCACGAACCTTGACCTTCGAGTGATCAAACTCCCCGTCCTCGTTCTCCTCGCCATCTCCATCCACCTTCCTTGTGTTTCCCCACGTAAAGTTGTCAAAGTGCCAGAACGCATATGTCGGCAGCACAAGGTTCCATATCGGAATCGATAGTATGTACACTATGCACCAGAACACATACTGCAGCTCCATCGTTGTCATCAGGATAAGAACCGCAGGCAACCCAAAAATACCCCCCAGCATAATCAGAGGAACCCACGCTGGCTCAATCAAAATTGATACCGCTACCATCACAAACGTAAAAACTATCGCGGCTGGCAGCACCAACGTCCCAAACAGCTCCATCACCACTACAAACTGCATTGAGCAGCAAAAGACTCCACAGAGGTTGTTCACACGCACAAGCTCAAACAGATTGTGCACCGTCGAGTTGATCCATCTTCTCCTCTGGCTTAGAAGAACACTAAACTCACCAGGAACATATGTCTCGCACTTCGCTGCAGGTATAAACACAAGCTTGCGCTTGTAAAAGTTCTTCAGTAGTAATGTCGTCAGATACCTGTCTTCTCCAAGATGCAACAGATTCTTCTGATGCAGAGTCTTTGCCTCAAACACTGAGTATGCATTTATAATAAACGGATGTGCAAGAATCGGAAGGCAAAGGTTCTTCTCAACAGACGCTCCAAAAAGCTGCTTTGCATTACTGATCTTCGGCACTGCTGCATGTGTCTTCAAAGGCCCAGAAAGCAGCTCTCCATGCGAATTCGTCACAATCTTGATCCTGTACATGCAGAAGCATCCTGGAAGGCATGTCACACCCCCAAACACAGACTCAAATGTCTTGCTCAGGTGATGGCTTACATAGTACTCAAATACCTGAATCATCGTAACCCAGCTCTCCAGCTTGTTCAGGATCATTGTCTCCCCACACACACCAATCACCTTAGGATCCGTCTCAAAAACATTCACCATCACGGACAGTGCATCTGGCTTCACAATCGTGTCTGCATCCACCATCAGAATGCATTCAAAGTCCTCAGGCTCAATGTGTGGCATCAGAATCTTAATCTTCCTGTACATTTCAAACTCCAGCTCGGTCATCCTATCCCTATATATAAGCTTCGAGAAGAAAGACATGAGAATCACCTGGCTGTCTCTCTTTCCCCTATTCCCTGCCTTGAACACCTCGTCTGGATTTCCACACTTATTGATCACAAGAATCCTGGTCTTGTATTCTTTGCATTCCCTACCGCCATCTTGCCTGCCACAGCACGACCAAGACGATCCTCCGTCCTCCGCCTCTTCCTTCGCATGGTAGTATCCTTCGTATACTCTTGCCCTGTTGTATCTCTTGGACCCGTGCGTCAATGACACATAGCTTTTTGGCTCGGCATTTGTATTCACTTCGCAAAGACTCAGCACTATGCCAGGCGTACTCATATCATTTCCAGATCCTGTTATCTCCCCATCGCAAACAACAATAATCAATTTATTGTCGTATCCATAATCTTGCTTGCACAGACTGTCCAGTGTCTTCTTAATCCCATCCCGCCCTTCGCTGTAGCAAGTAACCAGCAATATGCAGGGCGTTACCTTTGCGCTTGGCTTTGCTCGTTTCTTCATGTACCATGAGTAAAACAGCCCCAGCGAAAACTTCGCAATGATCAGTCCAAAAATCGATATCGTAGATATCCAGAACATCGTATCTGCAAGAAAACACCCAGGCGTCTTAGTAGCAACCTTTCCTGCATAGAACATGTCCTGATAGCACCTCCACTCATCCACCCCAAAATCAGGCTTCCCTTCTGTCCCTGCATACTTCTCGTTGAACTCCTCAAACATCGGCTCCGTGCAGTACGACGGATCATACACTTTACTGCCCACAACAACCATCTTCTTCCTCGTTATGTCTGCCCAGTCCTCCATATTCATCGATCCGCTCGGCAGCTGTCGTCCAAATGCAAGCTTGCATGCTCCGCTGCTTTTGCTAAACATGTGTGTCTGGTTTTCTCCAAGCTCATAGCTGCCATCCGTATAGTATATCCCCCCGCTTGCTATCACAACACGCCCACTAAATGCATCAGGGCGCAGGCCAGACGCAATGTATTTGTTGTTTCCTCTGCAGACAATCGTGTTCATCCCGTATGTCATAAACGTAAGCACAATCCAAGAAAAAAATATGCATATACACAGTGCAACCTTCTCTCTCCATGCATGCTGTACCTCTGGCGTTGTCATTCCAAAACACCTCAGCATGAAGTTCGGGATCAGACATGTCAATATCAGTGTGATTCTGTGCCACGTGCCCTTCCTCTCCACATTGCTCTGGGGTTCCTTTTGAAGTCTGGTTCTTGACCGACTCTTTAGCATTTCCCCTTGCGATAGCATTTGTTTGGACATCGCTCAGGCTAATATATATCAATTTAATTAATGCATGCTATGGCTTGCCTCAACACATATCTTCACTAATCCACAGCTTATCTGTACTAATCCAGCTACCTGATACACAGTGTATATCAATAATTGCAGGATTGCAAAGACACACCCAAATGCACGCATCTGTGCTTCTACACGCCTGCATTCTTCTTTCGTTTGCAAGCATCCCACTGCTCATGGCAGCTACTTGGCTTCCTCTTATCTCCTCCAATTATGAGCCATCAACCATCGCTCGCTTCCATTTCTAATCAAAATTAACCGATCGTACACATTCTACATTTAAGACCGCTCAGGCGCTTAGATAACAATAATATACAGAAACACTTTCCATTCGCCATGTCAATCATGTCCCGCCCTCCTGCCATCCATCAAGTCACATGATTGAAATTATTAAACATGACATAAACGGGATGTCAACATACTACTATTCGAGATATAATTAACATTTAAATATCAAGCTACTACTCTCATCCCCGCTATGAAAGAGCTCATCCAAGAAATCGAGATGCTCGAAGCAGACATAAAAAGCGACCTTGGGCTTGACGATGCTCTTTTCTCCATGCAAGCAATCCTGCAGGCAATCAACGGTTACAGAAATCTCATCAAGCCCAAGGAAAAGGAAATAAGAGAATCCCGCCTCGGCATGCTCAGAATGGCGATGGAAAGGCTCGAGTTTCATAATCTCGAGTGCGAAGAAAACACACTGGCAGACAAGCTCAAAGATATCTATAATCAAGACAGCCCTGCACAAAATAGATCCGGATGCTGAACCCCACAGCTAGCACACCTATAAAACATCATAGATTAATTGAATAGCTGCACATCATGATCAGCATGCTACTAAATGCATCGGTCATGCCCTACATCCGTAATATAGATCCCTCAGCTAGCTAATTAAACTCTTCTTATAGGTGCTTCCAGCCATGCTGCGTATCAATTTCAGCATGCTGATGCTGTTGTTCCATTCCAATCAAGTGCTACATTTTGCATGCCAAATGCTGTTCATCATAGCCAGCCATGCCTCTGACATCTTTCTCCAGCTCTTCAAGAGTGTACCTACTAGCAACATTCCTTGTGAAGATGCGCTTAAGAATTCTGGATGCACATGCAGGCACTGCTCCAAGATCCACCTCGATGCTTCTGACATTCCTAAGAGTGTCAAACATGCTCTCAGCAACAAACGGAACACTGCCCGTGCATGCATAATACAGAATACACCCAAACGCCCAGATATCCATATGAGCCAGCACCACGTCGCCATCGTATGTAAGATCTCCAACCTCTACTGTTCCAAACCCTGGTGTCCCAAGCAGCACAACACTACTGCCTTTTGCAACCCCCTCTGCATTAATTATTGAGCATCCAAAATCAATCACCTTGATTTCATCTCCTGCGATCAGTATGTTTTCAGGCTTTATGTCGCAATGGTATACATGATTACTATGCATGTGCTTCAAGGCATCGAGCACTTGTACGAGCCATCTGGCCTTGAAACACATGCATTCCGGGCAATTGCACACATTCATCTCAGATACAACCTTCTGCATTGTTTTGCCTTCAAAATAGTCCAGAATCAAATAGCATCTATCTGCATCCTCCCTGCATCCATTATACCCTATGATGTTTTGATGCGGCGGCAATGCTTCGAGCGTGTCTCGTTCTCTACAATACTCACGATCGCCGCCATTTGCCTGGCCTAAATACCTTTTCAATACAACAGCCCTGTGATTCTTGCTATCGAATGCCTTCATGAGCATTGTGTTCTTTCCTTGCGATATCAGCCCGATTGCATCAAAGCGCCTTGCCATCCAGTCAGGGATGTGTATTTATGCAATTGCCACAATAGTACCAGACTTGCAAGCCAAAAACTTTATTCCTCACGCGCAACCTTTTTCTGCTTGACCTGATCCCAGTCGGTGCTCAACACAGTGCCTTCCGACTCATAGAACGACTTCTCCATTGCCCTACGAACATTATCTCCTGATCGTTTGTATATCCTGCTCAGCAAGTCAAGCAACGACTCTGTCTGCTCAGATTCATCGTCAGACACCCAACTGTCTGCACCAGCCATCTTTGCATCGCCTGTGCATTCCATCCATATCTTGCACTCCATTTTCCTCAAGCGCACTTCTATTCTTGGCCCTGATGTACACAGCAGTACCTCTGGGCTGACATCCCCTAACAGATCGACTGCAAGGCCGTCGCACAGCACCAATCTTCTTGGCCCTTCGATATGCGGATTGATAGTCGTTTCCGAGACAACATCTCTGTTTATCATGATTGACACGGTCTCGTTTGTTTCTGTGAACTCGCATGCTTTGTGCATCATCCGTTTGTTTATTTATCTTTTTTCATAAATACTTGCATTGATTGCTACTTCGAACAGCAAGCCCAGAATTTCTACAGATGTATGCAATACGGACACTAAAGAGCTCAAGCGCCGTGGTTTCTGCAGCAAGAGTGGTACACAGGCATATGGAATGCATTGCTGTAAACAGAGGATGTGCTGTGGAGATATACAGCCAGGACATAAGGCCCGTGGATGCAATATATCCCAACGGATGGGTGCTGCTTGCGATTCCTGTTACGGTCTCAGGTAAGCATGGAATACTGTTGGTGTATTCAAAAGGAATGTATGCCATAGTGTGTAGCGGAGTGTGTATGCATACAGGCGAAATGCCTGTGAAGGCAAGATGGACAAGATGGATCGAATGCTCACGAGTATTTGTTTTTGTTGCAGAAGAAGGATGTGTGGCGGTTGCACACATAAATGGTGAAGAGTTGGTGTTTGCCAGTGATGTAAACGACTTCGGTTACTACAGGATTATTGGCTGTTTCTGGATGCGGAGCCATGTGGGGTTTGTACTTGAGGATATTTCACGAGATGTGTTTTTGGCAAGGTACATGCCTGAGCAGAGCAGTATACGGATGGTGCTGAAGGAACGAGTAATGCTCAAGAAAGGGATCCGATACGCAGAAGTGATTGAAGATGGAATCCTGCTGTTTGGGAATGGAAAGGTGCATTACTATGAAGAAGACAGGTTTGTGGCTGAGAGTGAGTTTGCAAATCCAACTATTAGATGTAGCTTGGCAACTGAGAAAGGTGTCTTGCTGTCTATGAACGATGGAGAAGTCATTCGTGTCTCTTTGAGAAGGGAACGGGGCATGCAAAGCACTGCCATGCATGCATCGAATGGAATAGCGTTGAGAACGGAGGTTCTTGGAAATGTGGGCACATGGTTTAGTTCGATTGTTCCTGCTGGCGACGAGTGCTATTATGCAGCATCGAGTGTTGGTGCATCATATTACCTGAGGATAGGAAAAAGGCTCAAGGTGCTGGAGGTGTTTGAAAATGAGGGAGGATTAGAGGGATTGACATTTTTTGAAGGGAAATTTGAATACACTACGATGAGCAGCATAGGATGCATGATGTATGGTGTTGATCTGTGTGCAGAGCCAAGGTATGAGCTTCCAAGTGCTGTAAGAAGATTTGGAGTGTTTGAAAGAAGTCTGATTGTTTCATATATGAATGAGGGAAGGATGTATGGAGAGCATATACAGGATGAAAGAAAGTTTGATGAAATATTGAATGTGTATACTGGAATGCATTGCTACTTCAATACACGAAGCAGTATATTTAGTGTGAATGGTGTGGATGTTGCCGAGGTTGAGGAGAGAGGAATTGTGTTGACAGCATATAATGAAAGTGTGTGTGTTGCCTATACAGAGGAAAGATGCATTGTGAGCATATGCCTTGAAACCATGAGCAGAGTTATGTGTGTAGAGTGCAAGTATGAGGTGAGCCTACTGTATATTGGCAAATACCTGTTTGTGTCAACATACAACGATGAGTTTGTAATCATGGACAAGAATAGCCTGAAGGTTTTGGATGTAAGGAGGCATGAGATGCTGAAGGCAGCATGCGATGCCAACGGAGACGTGATTTTTGTGGGGATTTCTGGAATGTGTTATAGAATGTGCTGCAGAGATGAAGAAGGCGGTGGAGTTGGCAAGATTGTTATTGAATGCCTGTTTTCGTTTGGATTTGTGGTTGAGACTCTTATTTATGTGTGTGGGTGCTTAGTGGGGATAGGATGCATGACTGTAATTGCGGATTTGAATGAGTTTTGCCTATACAGATGTGCGCAGGAAGGAGTATCGTATGGAGTGTTTGCAGATGAGCTGTATGTTTCGAGAGGGAATGAAATATACAAATGCAAGCTTGTGCTTGATCCGCGGCTTTTGGTATCTACAAGGCATCGTTGGGTTGGAGAGGAAGGACAAGGCAAGGTGATGCCCAGATTTGTTGCAAATCATGATGGACAAGAAGTATGTGGATATGTAGAATTTAGCCTGAGCATTGGCAATGATGCAGCTATTAATTCGTATGTAGCAGTAGGTGCAAAGAAGAAGGGGGCTTTGAAGATTGCTGATGAGATATTGATGGAAGGAAAGTCGCTGTCAACGGAGTACTTCGTAGTTGCAAGCAATATGTCCAAAGATGAAGACATGTCGAAAATATATATGCTTCTGATTAAGAACGAAAAGATTAAGGTACTATGCGAGGTGATCGGAAAGGGAGCAGTTTATGGATTGTGTATTGATGGAGGATATGTGGTGGCAAATAGAGGATGCATGCTGTATGTATACAAACGACGGGCAACGATGCTTGTTGAGCTGTGCGGATTGGATATTGGGTTTGTGCCGTATAAGATAGTGAGTGATGCCGGTATAATTGCATGTTCATGCATGCACAGATCATTTGAGGTGTTTGTATTTGTCAAGGAATGCAATTCATTGGCACGAGAGTTTGCCTGTGCAGAAAGGATACAGGTGGAGGCGATGATGTTTGTGCCTGAAGGACTTTTTGTCACAACATCTGATGGGAGGGCTATGCTGTATGGAAATGGATATGAAGTGGTGCTGTGCTTTGATACAGAGTGCATAACAAGCATGGCTTATGGATCGCTGTCGTGGCAACAGGCACGCATGATGTATTTTTTGACACGAAACGGAAGGATTGGAGGAATATGCAGAGTAAACGAAGATGAAGCGAGCATCCTACTTGAGCTGGAACAGCATGCAAATACTCTTACAATATGCCCAAAGCAGGAAAAGCCAGGAAAACTCGTTGATATTGATCTGATCAACACACTAAGCATACCGGAGATAGAAAGATTTGCTGATGATAGAAGACTTAACAAAAATACACTTTTTGCAATTCTTAATAAGATCAATAGGATGTATTGATGGATGTATTTATTTTGATTAATAAGGTGCTGAATAAAGCCATCTGTGATATTGATGTTATGCAAACGATCGTGTGGTTCTTGTAATGCACAGCGCCTTGATGATGTTTGCTTTTGTTATTTCAAGTACGTCCGAGTGGAAGTTCTGCTTCAGGCATAATGTTGCTGCCTCTCTTATTATGCCCGCTATTTCTGCACCACTAAGCCCTTCCAGGTCAAGCTCGTTTGCATCAAACAGCTCCATAGGTATTCCTCGAATGCATTTGTTGAAGATATCAATGCAGCCATCTCTACACGGTAGCGGAACCTTAAGAATTTTGTCAAATCTTCCAGGACGCAGTATTGCTTTGTCTATGCTTTCTATTCGATTCGTTGCCCCAATCACATACACATCTCCCCTATCATCAAGCCCATCCAAGAGCGTGAGAATCTGGTTGACTATTCTGCTTGTGAACTCATTTCCGCTTCGTTCTCCACACAGAGAATCTATTTCATCAAAAAACAGCACGCATGGCTGCAGCTGCTTTGCTTTGTCAAATAGCTTTCTTATCTCCTTCTCTGAATCTCCAACATACTTACTTATCAGCTCAGGCCCCTTGATGCTCAGAAAATTGCAATGGCTCATGTTAGACACTGCCCTGACAAGCAACGTCTTCCCACACCCAGGCGGCCCATATAGCAAAATTCCTGATGGTCGTGTGATCCCAAGCTTACGGAACTTGTCGGGATATCTCGAAGGAAATATTATGCTCATGTTCAGCTCGTCTTTGACATCCTCCAGCGATCCGATGCTGTCAAACGTTATCTCTGTTCCTTTCCTTGTCATCTCCTTCAGTGCAGCCAAAAAATCACTGATTCTTACAATCCCACTGTCTGCAAACACAGCCTTGGCTGCTGCAATTTTAACCAGCTTCTTTATGTCTCTTGCAACAAACCCCGGCATCATCTCAGCAAGCTCAAACCAATCAATGTGCTCGCACCGCATCTTCTCAGTAATTCTTGCCAGCACCTCTCCACGCTGTGCACGACTCGGAATCCTAACAAGCAGCGAGTTATCAAATTTGTTCAGGCTTTCATGTATAAATGCTGGATTCTTTGCTGTCGCAATCACTACAGACTTCCCCTTGTGATTCTCAATATACTCAGACAGCTGTGCTATCACCTTCTTGTCATCCTCTCCAAGACAGTCAATGTCCTCCACAAGTATGATCGATGCATCCAGCAACGATGCCTTTCTGAACGACTCCCTCAGCTCCTTGTCAGAATCAACACACACCTTGACTATCGGTACCTTATACTCCTGGCTTATGCAATTCACAAGAAATGTCTTTCCAGCCCCAGACACCCCGTGCAACAACAGGGTGTTGGGAGGCGCAATCCCAAGCCCCTCATACATATCTCTGCGAAATAACGGATTGTAAACAAGCTCCACTATCTTCGGCAACACATAGCCCATTCCCCCCATCTTCTCAAGCGCAGGATATTCCTTGTCAATCTTGAGGCTGTCATTCAAGTGCGACGTGATGTATTTATCCCGTAGAATCGCTCCTGCATCCTTAACAACCCCCCTATTGTGCATAAGGGCAATGCTTTCAAACACTTAACACATGTCCAACAGAAACAAAATTTATTACTACTCCAAAGCTACCCGCATCCATTGATCAACTACGAGCTTGCATACACTTCTGCTTCTTCCAGCACATTGCACTCACTTCTCAATCAATACTCAACATGGCGCATGTCTCCTTGCACAAAAAATGTGTACTTCGGAAGCCTAGGCTGTGTGCATAGAATCTTAAATGTGTTGCGATCAATCACCACAACATATCCTACAACAGGCAGCCTCGCCACTTCCTCAATGCTCTTCGCCTCAGATATCCCCAGCACCGATCCCTCAACGACCTCCACTTCGCTTGCTTCCACACATCCAACCTTCCTCGACGTTCCAAGCGGTAACGCACTCATCGGCGCAACATACATCTCTCCAACCCTCACAACTTTCCACTTATACTTCACATTGAACGAAAACGGCGTATACTCCCCATTGACTCCCTTAAAATACCTCGATATGCTTCTTCCAACATCCTTCTCCTCAACATACCCACTCCTACGTATCATCATCTTCTCTGCAATCACCTTCATCGAATGGTACATCCTTTCGTCTCCCACTACAACAACTCTATCAACCTCAAATCTCTTTATTAATGCGTCGTAAAACATCGAAGTGCCTTCGGGACAAAGTATCAGATGGAAATCATTCACGCCCTTCGCTTGTATTGCCTCCTGCAGCCGCATAGTCTGAGCATCATACAGATCCATGTTTCCTATCTCTGTCGATCCATAGTAAAACGACAGCGGGTTCGTCAGCCTCAGCCCCTCTACGCAATCAATCAGCGTATCAACATGCATCGTGCTAAGCGCCCCAGGAAATACATTCCCCTTGGCAGGATCAATCTCAGTAAACAACACCTTCTTTCCAAGCCGTACAAAGAAATTAATCAGAGTAAAACAGAACGTGCTCCTGCCATTCCCAACCACCATAAACGTCCGCATCTTCCCATACTCAAACCCCCTGCTTGCAAAAAACCGCACTATGTTGAATATCGACGGAACATTCGTCACATCAGAAACATACTGCAAATCACACACTCCATCAACCTTCAGCTTGCATCCTGAAAACGTAAACACAAACGTCCTCGTGTTGTTGAATGTATACCACCTCTCGTTCAGCAGCTCTTGCCCCTTCACCTCTGCAAGCCCACTCATCACCATCACCTTCAGCCTCTGCCCTTCTCCCACCTCAATCCGAAACTCTTGGTTTCGCTCAAGACACACCTCCATGCAGGGTAAAGCTCGCTCATCACAATAAATCCATCAATTTAATCATATGCCTGCCTCAAAACATCCGCCTGCTCCATCATTTCACTTCTAACAGGCCCAATCACCTCGTCGATCATCCTTGCTGCTCCCTCCTTCAAATCCATCGGATGTACCTCCCGCTTCCCAAATGCATCCTCAAGATCTTCATATCTTTCAAAAACAACACGCCCTGCTCCTCTTATCTCCATCCACACTTCTTTGTCATGCATGCAAAACACAGGGAAAATAATATGCAGGAAAATCTTCAGCAGGCCGTTCTCCTTGTTCCCCTCCTCGCAGAAACTCTTCTTCATCTTCCTCATTATGCTTTCACTCGAGTCCATCATGTCAATCTTCGAAACTTCTTCAGAGCTGCTCATCTTCTCAGAATTCAGTCCAGGAACCATCGGGCTCATCAGATGGATTCTCTTGGCATATCCTAGCATCGGCAGATACTTCCTGGCATACGTAAATATCTTCCGCTGGTCAACTCCTCCAAACTGCACATCAACATGCAGATGCTCCTCATCAAGAGCCTGCATTGCTGGATACACCAGCGAGCTTATCATCGGGTTCTCCACTTGCCTAACAACCTGCGCACCTGCCTTCTTCGCATCATGCTCATTAGTTATTGCCAGAATTCTATACAGGTCCATCACATACTCCGGTGATCTTTGATACTCACTGCCTCTCACAAATTCAATCTTCTCCAACTCAACACACAGCATCCTCAAACATGCCTTGATAAGCCTCTCATAGTACACACACCTGTGTTTTATCTTCTCAATCGGCGCCTTCAGATTGTCCAAAAATCCATGAATGTCTGCAAACAAAATCTTCACTCTGCATCCTGCATCCACAAAATCCTTTATCTTCAGCAAAGGCACAAGATATGCGATGTGAGGCTTCCCTGTGATCGCAGTTCCCCAGTACACACTCAAATCCCTCTTCTCTGCAATGCTCACAAGTTCCTCTCTCCCAATCACCTCCTGTAGATTCCTGGTCATCAAATCAACTCGCTTCTGCACAGACATCGCTAAGGCCTACAACTGAGCTTCTCAAGAACTTTTTGCCAGCCCAAAAATATTGCACAGCATTGCACACACTACTCAGACATCGCTCAATAACAACAATCACTTTAATCCCAAGCTTATACAATCAAGCCCCATACATGCTTTATTCACTCCACATGCTGCAGACTCACCATGTCCTTGCAGTAAACGCCGCTGTCTTGCTTTCCACATTCTCGATAGGCTTCCTGCACATCGGGCAGCTGCTTCGCACCCCATTCGCAATCCACTTTGTAAGGCATCTTACATGGAACTTACTCTTGCATCCAGAGCATTGACTGTTCGGAAACGACGAGTCATGCATGTCAATCACAAAATAGCATATCGGGCACTCATCATGCCCAGACACCTTCTCGTCAATATTGATCTTCCACAAGCACACAAGCTCCATAAACTTCGAGCACCTCCTCATCAACTCATTGATCTTCAGGTTCAGCAGGCTCTTTCTGCCTATCTCAGACGAAAAAACAGCCTTTCCATGTGGATAGTCAAACGGTATCACTATCAACGCATTAAAGCACATGTCTCCTGCCGTATACATTATCTTCACATTGAATCCATTGCTCAGCCTATGCATCTTAACACTAACACCCGCAATGTTCCTGCTCGCCTCTTTCCATATCAGATCGTCCAGAACAACCTCCATCCTCGGCATCTCTGCAAAAATATTCGGAAACACAAATGCAAACAACGACCTTTGCTCAGCATCTGCCTCGTTCACAAACTTCCTCCACTCCTCCTTCTCACGCACCATCTTCTCAAAAAACATGTTAATCTTGATGCTTCTAACTCCCATCAGCGAATTCAACAAGACATCCCAAAATAGGCCTCTTGATCCAAGCAGGCTTCCCTTCAGAACCTCATATACCTCGTCATCCACAGACTCGCTCTCAACCCTTGAAATGCTGTACATGTTCACAATCGACTCACTAACCTCTTCATACACATTCCTCAGCAACTCACTGTATATTGCACGCCTCTTCTTACTATACGGCTTCCTCTTCAGAATTGCATCTTTCTCAATCATCCCAATTATAGATGCACTTCCAATGCTCCTAATTCCTCGGATTCCAGATCCAATCAACGATGCCAAAACCTCATCAGGCATCGCTTCCTTTTCCATTCCTCCCCATTCACCTGCAAGGTCCACATGCGATCCGCCCTTGTTCATTACCAACGATGCAACCACATTCCTCAGTCCTTCATCGCTGAGATACGAAAAATCCACAAATGGAACAATCTGCAGCGGGAACCTGCACTTCCTAAACACATAATCAATTCCACGATTCCCTCCATTCATCACGAGCTCGGCAATCGGTCGTTCCACACATCTTCTACTGCTCATTCCCAACTCAAAAAACACCTTCTCCACAAAATGCATCTTCGCTCCTACATCCATCCTACGGCTTCTCTCAACCCATGACACATCATTCTGCAGCTCTCTTATTAGTTTTTCTCTGCTACCCCTTCCCTTGCTTTTCAGCATCCCTTCAAGCTCATCAGGCTCATCTCCACTCATCGAATCAATCACAAGAAGCAGAAAAATCTCTTCAGTGCTTTCGTAAATATCCACATACAGCTTTATAAGCTTCCTAATCATCGCATTGTCTTCCCTCACCTCTACATCCTTGTAAAAACACTCATCAGTGTCATAAAACTCATTAGTGTATGCCGTGCTCATCGGCAACTCAATCTGCGACATGCACCTTACAACTGCATCGTACAGCTTTCTCCTGTCCATCACTCCTCCATCAATCGCATTCATTATAAACCCACTATCAAGATACCTTCTCATCACCTCCTCATACTCAATCATCCTTGGCACTCCCATCCTACTTCCAATCCTGTAGTAAAAGTCAACATCCAGCTCCACAGGAACCTCGCATGCCAAATACACATCTAGAACATCCCTATCGCTCATCCCATCCATCAGCTGCCGCATCAGCCCAAAGTCTTTGCATCTCTTCATAAAAAGATGCATGTTCCTCGTGTTCACTGCACGCTTGACCATTATCTCACCAGCATCATCTGGATACTTCATAACAAGCGGGAAAACATCGCATCCAAACTCACTCTCAAGCATATACTGCTTGGGAAACACATTCACAGACTTCTCAAACACCTCCTCTACATCCTCTCTGCTAAATCCACATGGCTCAAGCTTCATACCTATCGCATCTGCTCGTACTATCCGTCTCCAGCCTTCAAGCCCATCAATGCTCTTCGCTATCATTCTTGCCATTTCCAATCTATCACTCACTGCGTGAATGCGGCTACTATGCTCGTTGCATTCGCTTGCATGCTTGCAAACATCATCTGCTCCATCTTGCACCCTGCTTAGCCAGGCCATCATGTCTTCATTCGCAAAATGCATGCTAATCACATTCATAATCACCTTATTTGCAACTTTAAACTCAACAGACTCATCAATAAATCCAAGGTCATCAGTAAACTCAAACACACACAGCCCCTCAACCGCTCCTCCTCTCAGATACATGCTCAAGTATCCATTCATGTCTTGAATTCGGCCCTTAATTACTCTCAGCGAATCAACACTCCTCACCATCACCTCATCACACCGTTCTCTTCCAGACAGCGCCCTGCTGAGTATCTCATGGTCAAGATGCCTTGCATCATCAGCAATGCATTCAGGCACACTCTTAAACACATCCAGCAGGATCCTCCATTTGATATTCATCAGTGAATGCCCTTTAATACGCACAATCCGCTCATACAGATCATCAACTGCGCCAAGCACACAGCATATCCTGTATACTTCTTCCAGCTCCTTGTTGGAGCTCAACCTCAGGTGCTTTACATTCTCCTCAAACACACCCCGGTAATCCTTCTTTCCCTTCTTTATTAACAGCAGCAGGCAAAGCAACGACAGCGTCACGTTCTCCTTGAAATCCAGCTGTTTCACAAACTCATCCTCCAGCTCTTCAATATTCACAAACTCACAGAAAATCCTTCTTGACACCGCATAGCCAGGATTCTCCACAAACCCATGCAGCCACACACAAACGACTCTTGAAAGCTGCTTTCTATCAGGCACCACACAAAGAAGCTTGTAAAGAATGTCTGTCGATTGGTTTCTGATCTGGACATCCTCAGACACAATGCACTCTTCAACCACCTCAACCACCATGTCTATGTCTCCATCCACATCGAGTGTCTCTAGAAGCCCTTCTAGCTCCTTTAGCCCGCCAAGCTTTGCTTTCCCGCCCTTCTTTCTGATCTTGCATATTACTTCATACAGCCTTGGATCGAAGGAAGAGTCTTCGCAAAATGGATTCATCCGGGGTCCTTGGCAGCTGCCTTTTAATTCGGCGACTACAGAAACATTCTGCACAGGCCCTGATGAAGCACATTGTGCAGCTTATGCTTCTGGCATATGCAATGTGCTTTTCAAGAGACATCATCTCAACAAACCACTCGATGAACACAATAAGATATATGACAGCGCATCAATCTCCGCATTTCCTTGCAGTGATGTATCCACAGGGTGTTATTCCGCAGCTGATAGGAGTGCCTGTCCATGGAGTGTTTGAAGCAGTGTATGAACAAAGGAAGGCTCTGGTGGTGGTCTTTCGTATGAACAGAAGATGTGCAATTGATGTTACGTGTGAGAAGCAGCTTTGCAGAGTGTGGGAGTATTCGCCACACATTGAAGAGGGAGTGGTGATCAGGTCATTTGGGATAGTTGGTGGGCAAGTAGTGTGGACAGATGTGATGACGGATTGGATTGTGATTCCGGACTTTACTGTTCAGTTTGTGGCGTTCAATATATTTGGGATTGTTCTTACGCTGATGCTGAAGGTGTATTGTGCACCACAGAAGCCTGAGAGAGCAAAAGCCAAAGATAACGAATGATGATACAGAGCATGTGTATGATGTTTGAGCTTGTGGAGAGCATATATGTGCCAAGTGGATTGCCTTGCAGCATTTGTAGAATTGGTAATATGAATTAGATTGGTGGATGCTATGATATTTTTGTTTGCACAAGCCCCTGAGATGGAGGCATTGCTAGAGGATGAAAGGAAGTGTAGAATAGCAAATGACTACGACGGACTGCAGAAGGTATTTGGTAGAATGATGGAGATGTGCACAACGGATGAAGAGTTGGCTGGTGTTGTAAGGATGCTGAGCATGAAGCGAGGGCAGAACAAGATGGCAATGAAGTGGATGATTGGAGAGTTGTTCAACAAGAAGAAGGGCGAGGAGGGATTTATCAGGTTTTTCAGCTTGCTTTTGAAGGATGTGATTGAGGGGAAGATATTCATGGAAGAGGAGCGGATATACATTACTGAGGATCTGAGAAGAAGATATGAAGCAAGCGATGACACGGAAAATGCACTTGGTGTGGTGATAAATGTGCCAGTGGAGACATTTACGATGGTAAATGAGTCTGTGGTTATCAACTACCAGCTTGAGCAGCTAAGGCTGTGCATACAAAACATGGACTGGATAAGAGCAGACATCACAATGAAGAAGATTAGGAAGAAATATTTTGATACGAATGCTGAGGCAATTGCTGAGAAGGTAAAGTTCCATGAGCTGAGTGTGCTTCTGCATCTAGGGCAAAGAAAGTATTTTGATGCATCGTGTATCTATTATGCTCTGAGTGAGCTTGGGGCGGATGCATGCAGATATGTTGTGCTAAGCTCGTTTTTCGGCATTCTTACGGCATGCGAGAGTGAGCTGGAGGATGTTGCATCCAAGAAGAGGGAGATGCTAGCCAAGCTTGTTGAAGACAAAAACAATAGTGAAGCATCAAGGAAAGTTGTTGGGATGTTTTTGGCCGATATGGTGATAGACAAGTCTGCCATAAATGAGGTTCGGGATGTTTTTTGCGAGGCCGTCAACACATCTGCATATTTGAATGAAATTGTTTCTAGCATTGACGAGCATAACTTCAGAGTGGTTGCAAAGTTCCACTCGTCAGTAAGCATCCAAGACATGGCAATTATAATGCAGACGTCTGAAGACGATGTTATAAGGAGAATATCGTTCATGGTGAACAATCGGTTTGTAAATGCCAAGATCGACCAGAAGACCGGAATGGTGGACTTTGGAGGCAGAAAGTGGAACAATGATGTGGGAAGTGTATTGGACAAGCTAATCAGATGCAATCATCTCATACATAAGGAGCGGTTACAGGCATCGATTAAAGAAGATTAGTGTGAATCGTTTTATTATTGTGTTTTGTGCTTATTAAGAGCAATCTAGCTCCTCAATGCAAGAATACTCTCCAGTAATTCTGGGCCTAGGCTTGATTGTCTTCTGCATTGCTCTAATCACCTCGAGAATCTCAGAATTGCTTATTCCTTCGCACAGGCCAGTAACTACCGTCTTGAGGAATGCCCCATACAACGGATCGTTCTTATACTTTCTGTTTCTTTGCACAATTTTCAATGCTTCATCAATATGCATTTGCTTTGACCTTGCATTGCCACCGATCTGCATCCTTCCAATGCACTCGTTAATTCCATTCATGGGCTCGCATCTCCTTGTGAATTTACTTGTTCATCTCTTTCTATGCTTCTTGCCTATGTACTTCTTGAATATCTTCTTCTTCTCCTTGTTGCTAATCCTTGCTGCTCTCCTAAGCCTGTTGAACTCTTTAACTGCACACTTCCTCTTCTTCTTCTCGTCCCCAGCATTGCCCATTGCTTCTTCCTGCTTGTTCTCCTCCATTTCACCGCCATATCCATCGGACTGCTCAGATTCTTCAATAGACATTGCATCTCCGTTCATATCTCTTCCAAAGATCTCAAAGTCCTCATCGTTTCGTACCTCAGAGACCCTTGATGGAATAAACACATCAGACACAATCTGCATCCCTTCCATGCACACAGGAATCTTCATTCCTGTCACATCCTCAAACACCTCATTCACACTTGCCACTCTCACTCCCCTCTTCTCAAAAAACACATTCACATTGCCTATGTCCATTATCAGAAACCTCTGTGCATTCTCATGATCTATCTCCACGCTTTGCCCAACATCAATCACACTCACAATACCCTTGTAATACAAAAGATTATACTCCGACAGATCTGCATGCACAAGCCTTGCCTTACAATACATCTCCTTTATCATTCCTATGCACTGCATGTAACACTCCTCAGCATCCCCAATCTCTGCATCTCGCAGCCTAGGCGCCACACAATCATATTCTCCTATCAGGCTCATCACAAGCACATTGCTTCGCAGATACATCGGCCGAGGCGATGGAATCCCTGCTGCATTCAGCCTCTTCAAGTTCCTGGCCTCCTTCTCTGCCCATACCTTCACCAGCTTCCTTGGATTCGATGTGCAAAACCTTTGGAATCGCTTCTCACTTCGTATGTACCTCTCTCTGTCCTTGAACGGCATAATCGATGTTTTGAAAACTTTCACTGCAACCGCAACCATTTCATCACTCTCTTCTTCATCCAGGCATTTGCTTTCTGCAAACCTGCTGTTTATAAACTTACTTTGAAGCTCCGTGCTCGCCATTGCCAAGTACACATTGGCTTCCTTTCCCGTGCACAAGCTTCCTCTTAGATCCACAAGCTTTCTTCTGTCCTGCAGCTTCTCAAGAATACCCATCGTTCTTTTATCAAGTACCTTGTCCACAGTCGCTCTGTCAGACTTGTCCTTCCTTCTCTTTTCCGGCTTGGTATTCTTCATCCGAATTTTCAAACGGCTCCGCTCATTCAAAATTTACTCCATCTGTACTTGCTTTGCATACACCGCTGCATACAAGCCCTTACATGAGGCCATCCAGCAAAGTCCATCTTCTTTCAAATGCAGAAGCACTCGCAGTCATACAAAAGCATTCAGAAACACACCAAAACCATTTAAGCTTCCTGGAAAAGGTACAGGAGTACTCAAGTTCGCCACTCAGCCAAGAAAACACATCTAGAACAAAAAAGACTCTGCAAGAAATGAAACTGACAACATTCGAGGCGATCCAGCTGATCAACATCATTCCTGAATCAATCCTTAGCCTCCAACTAATAATCGAGGACATGGACGATAGATTCACCGAAGATAAGCTTGAACAAATACTACGTCTGTTCAGGCATGAAGAGTTGTAGCAATCAGCAGTGCATTGCTCATAGCAAACTGTACAGCAGCTGAAGACCTGCCATGCCGAGATATCACTCCAATAGAAAGATTAGCCTGCAATCATAGCATCACCCGAATAAACACAAGCATTCGCCAACAATCCATATCATTTATTCACATCTCATGCATATTGATATTCACCGGATGCTAATAATATGCGAAACCAGCCGATTGTTCTCCTCAACATTCAATATAACACACTCATACACTTGGCCTTTTATTCCAAGAGTCGCATTGCCAATCATCTTCTCCGCTATGCTTCCTCTGCATACGGCCTTTATCTCAACATATCCATTCCAGGCAATCACCCTGGCTATTCTAACCTGCTCAACATTGTGGTTCATACAAGACTGCATCTGCTTTTCAACCGTGCTTTCTTCAACTGCTCCACAGTTTTTGCATACTGAGATTGTGTTATTTGTAAGCAATGCACATATTCTTATCTGTGCCTTAATTCTATGCACACCAGGCTTAGATACACACTCATTGCCACTGCTCATACGCATCAGTGCATCTGACTGCCGTTCAGATCCTCTATTGCATCCAAATACAACTTTTCTTTGATATTCGTTTCTTCTGTATTCAATATCCAATCCTGCAGGTGCCTGCTTGTCAATCTTTGATATATTACCGTTGCTTGACTCAGACAGGCTCGCAACCGCAAACTCACCCACTTCATCGGCCTTCAGGTTCTTGATCAGGTAATAGCTACCGATCTCGCACTGCTCTGCTGCGTGCGAAAACTCTCCCCATGCCTTTACCACAAGTACCATACAATTCGTGTGCCTACACACATCCCGCGAGCAAGCCTCATGGCTATAATCGACAAATTGCAGAATCACTAGGTTATGCATTTCGCGCCGCTTATCGCTCAGCTCTCCACAGAAATCAAAGCGATGCCCGGCTTCTATCTCAGATATCATCCTTTGCTTCACAAATCCCCTCCTACACTTCTCGAATGCATCCACAAGATTCATGACATTCTGGCCTGGATCTTCATCAGCCTGTCTGCTCCGTCTGTACACAACATCCACCTCGTTTTTCTTGCCTACAATTGCCTTTCCTTCGGCATAAAGCTTCACATTCCTTATTCTTATGACATCTCCGACACACAGTCCCTCTGCAAACATTTCTGTGCGGCTGAATATCCGAACGGAAAGCTTCTGCATGTCCTCATCAGCAACATCGACAGTCATCACGTAATCGCTTCCCCTTGATCTTTTACCCGATGTCCAGCCAATAACAACACCGTAAATGCTGCAATATACTCTGTGCTCCATTTGTAAAACCGACTTGTATTCCATGCCTCCTGCATCATCTTCCATACGCATGGATATTCTGGAAAGGATACACATCCAAAATGTTTTCAATGCTCCATGAATCATCCTCTCGTTTGCCGTGCATTCATCCAGCACACTCCTTGAGCAATGCCACATTATTCCACATCAGCATCTTATATCCATACTACTGCTTGAATATTCGGCACACCAAGTAGCATTTGCCAATTTATTAATTTACTCAGATGCATATAACATGCATGAACCATTCATGCTTATAATGAATGTTTCCTTCGTGCTGTTGATTGCAACTGCTGCCATCAATGCCCAGACTGGTTACGACAACTACGCTGTTAGAACATGTCTTTGCTCGAGAGACAATTCGGACAGAATAAACAGTCAATGCGAAAGATACCATGTCCACAACCTCGACTATATCGAGTTTTTGGAAACAATGTTCAGAATATGTGCACAGGGACAGCTGGCATTCGGCGTGGATCTATTCGACAAGTCACAGGCAAGCAACCAGACATTTGTGATGGAGGTGTTTGGGCTTATCTTTGACCATTGCAACAGCAGGCGATACGAGGTGTTTTCTGTCGCCACAATCGTAATGTACAACACATCGTACCTATATCAGATGCAGGACAGCAAAGGCAAAAAGCAGTACAAGCCCAGAGGAATATTCCAGATATCTGGGCTGGAGAAGTACGAAAGCATGGACGAAGTGAGCTTCCATTACCAAGGATTCTACGTAAAAACACCGGAAATACTAGGAAGAAAAAACATCATGGTGGTTGAAGACTCCATTCGGTATTGGCTGGAGATCTCGCAGCACTTTAAACACCGAGACGAAATTAATATATACACCTTGCTGAGAATTCTGAAACCGAAATTCTACGAAATGTACAAAGAAAGCTGCCTTACAAATAGGCCGTGGTGGTCGTGGAACAGGTATCGCAATAAGCAAAAGATCGAAGCAAACAAAAAAGTTGAGCTACTAATCGAAATATACAACAGCCTTATAAAAATATTCAGGCCTGAGCCAAGATACTCACTGCCAGGAAAACTGGAAGGCGCGGAGTAAAGCAAGCACAACTAAAACATCACAGACACATACCATCATATGTGCAGCTCATAATACCTGCATATACCTATTGTGTTTATTCAATAAAACCACTCTCGCCAACACACATGCATCTTGCAACACAAATAGCACAACACATCGTTCCGTGCAAATAGCACTCAACTATTCAGTTCTCAACCTTCGGCGCTATGTAAAACTTCATGTATGCCGACTCTCCAATCAGCAAATTGAAAAACACAGGCTTTCCATTTCCCAGGGAAATGCTCATGCTCCTGCACATCCCTGCAACCTTACCAATCAGATTAACATACTTCATTGCAATCTCCTGCACAACACCCTCCTTCACATCAATCTTCAGCTCCTTTCCTTCGCACTCCTCAAAACTCATCGATGCATCGGCATACTCTCCTGTCTGGAAAAAAACCAGGCGCCCAGGCTCGGCCTTAATCCCAACAAAATCCCCAAATGTCCCAACAAGCCTAGGAATGTACATAAACTCATCGGCAGGAATGCTGGCCGTTGCTTCAAACTCAAGGCCAGGAACATTGTATGCCTCACTATCAGACGAAAAAAGCTTCAGCTTGAAGTTCAGTGCATTTCCATCCCTTACATTCTTCACATTCAGGCTGCTCACAGAATCGTCACATTCCAGCCTGAACATCCCTCCCCCATCAAGGCTCATTCCCTTCAGAATCTTCACAAACGTCTTCAGCTGCACTCCTATTGCCAAGTCCCTGTCACATCTATACTTCGTAAACATCGATGCCGGTAAGAACACATCTGCAAGCGCCACATGCATCACATCCATCACCTGAATGCTCATTCCACGGCCCGACACTTTTATCTCCGCCTGCTCAACAAGCTCGGAAAGACTCTCTAGCACCCTCTTCACCAGCGACAACGCCTCAGATGCATTACTTGCTTCCTTTCCCTTCTCCTTTGCTTCCAGCTCAAGCTCAAACATCAAGGGCAATTTTTTCTCCAGCCACAACAGTCGTCCTCCTACACCAAAATCATAAAATCTTTATCAAAACATCACTCAATCACCTCATACTCATTCTTCATCCCCCAACTTCTTGGGTACAGATCCTTCTCCATAATCACCCTCTTCGTCTTGCAGACAAACCCATGCTGCGCAATACTCATCTCCGGGCTGCTTGCCAATGCTACTCCAAGCGCCACCGCTTCTCCTTTTGTTGTAATAACCACCACGTCTCCCCCAACATCAATATTCTTATCAAACCGAAGCACCCCCGTAATGCTTAGCTTCGCTCCATAGCAAATCGCATTCACACTGCTGTCCTTAATCATAATCCTCGGGTACCCAACAAGAAGAGCCTCCAACGGCTGTATCACCCTTCGAATTGCCACCTCGTTATTCTCTGTATTAAGCAAGTAAACCGCATCCAGCAGATCATGCAGTGTGTATATCTGCGACTCATCCACTAGCCCACTTCTTACTCTCCTCAGCTCCTTCATCACCGCTCCGCACCCCATAAATACCCCTATGTGTGTGCAAAGCGTTCTCACATACGTCCCTGCTTCACATGAAACCCTGAAAAGCCCCAGCCTTCGCTTTGCATCAAACTCAACTATCTCTATCCCATACACATTCCGTATCCTTAGCTCCCGCTTCACTGCACACATCAATGGCGGCCTTTGGAACAATGCCCCAACAAGCCGTTTGCATGCATTCCGAAAACCCTGCTCATCGCATTCCCCGTGGAACTCAATCACACACACATACTCCTTCCCCAGGGATTGCTGGCTTTTTGTCAGTCGTGTTGCTCGGTCAATGCAGACAGTCAGCACCCCGCTCACCTGCGGATCAAGCGTGCCTCCGTGACCCGTCTTTTCACATCCAAGAATCCCTTTCACCCACGTAACAACCTCATGAGAACTTGGATTCGCTGATTTGTCCAAACTCACAACTCCGTACTTGATATACTCCTTAATGCATCGGTTCAACGGCATGCTTCCACGCCCGCAAGGCGTGTATCTGTCGGTCTTCACAATCATCGTGTCCATGCCCTTCAGAAGAGGCCCCCACCGATTGGTATCCTCAGCCCCCCTCACCAACTCATCCACTGCAGAACTCCCCTCTTCATGCATTCCTAGGGCCCACATAGCAAAAATTTACAAATCAAGCATCTTGCAAATCCTTTAACGACTCTTTGCCTACTAATTCATACAGCCTTCCTCAACGCATTTAATTCACCAATCACTTTCCTTATTTTACCTCATTTCATCAGCCATCACCATTCTGCTCCTCCTCACGGCTAAACGATATCGGATTGAACACACACAGGCCATCAGCACTGGTCGTTATAACAAAGCTACTGTCTCCCCTGCAAAACGCCACATCCTTGTAGAACCTTTGCCCCTGGTGCACAAACAGAAGATACCCATCCTCTTCGGCTACATCAAGAGACACATCCCAGATACACAGCTGCTCATCGCTGCCAGAAACAAAAACCTCACTGTCCTTCCATCTCAAACAGCTGATCGGGCTCTTGTGCCGTATTATCTTCTCCACGCCATGATTCCTGATATCCATCAGCCAGACAGTACCCTCGTCATCTCCAAATGCAAGCGTGTTGTCTCCGTTGAATCCTATTGCATTGATATCCGAGCCAAACTTTCTTCTGAAAACAGAATCCTTGCCTCGAACATCAAAGAAAACCACCGAATGATCGCATCCTCCAGAGTATACCATGCTTCCTTCACAGCAAATGCCCTCAATCGATCCTTCATGAATCTTCACCGTGCCTGTCTCATTAAGCTTCCAGTCATTCATCGATATCTTTCCGTCCCTGGTTCCAAACACACATCCCGAGCCACTGAAGCACAATCCATATCCAAGCCCTTCATCATAGTGTCTTGTATGAATTACCTCAAACTTCGGCCCATGCACCACCAACATGTCATCAGACAAACAGTACGCCGATTCTCCATTCACTCGCACCCTGTTGTACGACTCAGATATCTTTTTCTTCGATATCACCATCCTGTCCGGTTTGCTCAATCCATGTGTCGGAAACAGATCAATACTGATCATTCCAGGCTTGCCCTCTCCTGGCGCCGGGTTTGTTCCCAGCACTATGGTGTATCCTCTCATA
The DNA here is from genome assembly GCF_021821965.1 of Ordospora pajunii. Lineage (NCBI taxonomy): Eukaryota > Fungi > Microsporidia > Ordosporidae > Ordospora > Ordospora pajunii. The sequence goes on from NW_026848116.1 coordinate 162,851, forward strand.
ACATCAATGCTCTGTGCAGGCCAGTCAAGAGAAATATACTCAAGTGCATTGTATGCATCCTCTTCAACCTCAAGATCGCCATCTTCTTGCTGCGGCTCATAGACATCATATGAGTCATCAGATCCATCCAATACCTCTTCGTCGCTCTCCCTTCTTATCCTTGCCATCTTCAGGGTTGCACTCAAGACAAATACGCTGCATAAAAAACCGAAAAAATAGACTTCGCTTTATTTCATGCATCAGGCACCTACCACATCAACTGTGGCACACTAATAGTGCCATATGCATCAAGACTTACCACATAATCCACTTACTAAATATCATAATCTTCAGAGAAACGCCCCTACTATCCAAATCCATCCCTTCAATCAGCCATCGCTGCATCACACTGCTCCTTCAGCCACATATTCACCATCCCAATGTTCATACCATTCGAAGCAGACACTGAAAAGCAGGAAATCTCCCTGTCTGCAATCGACAGCAAGTCCATTGCAAAAATCATCTCCTTGCTGCCAATCGCTCCATCAACCTCGCTCTTGGTCCCAAGAACAAGCATGTTCCTCTTTGTCCATATGCTCCTATATAGCATAGACAGTAGATCCTGTTTGCTTCTCGCAAGATCGTTTGCAGAAGCACTCGAATCCACACAGTACAATAGAACATCGCTCATTCTGTACAAATGGTCCCACCTTGCCTTCAGCGGCCTCTTCCCGCTCACATCATACACCATGTAGTTTATATTGCCCTCTCTGAACTCATACACATCCACATCCTTCTGCTTCCTAAAACGCTTCGGCCATTCTCCGAACACCCTCGACACAATCGTAGACTTGCCACTCTGCTCAGACCCGAGAATAACCACTCTGAAGTTCCTTACAAATAATCTGTTACGCAACATCTTCATGCAACTCCTCAGCCTTGCACATATCCCAAGCATGCCTGCTGCTTCCGAACCTCTCAAATATTATCAAACTCCAATCAGGCTTCACTCCCCTTTACAACATCTTAGTCTCCACAAGCTCAGCATCTATATCACACAAGTATATTGCCCACTCATAGCACTTACCTGCATGTCCTACACTCGCTTACATACATATCTGCCAATCTCCTTCTCAAAGTATCTTCTAAAATCAATTCTTCTGTATCCAGACACTTTGGTATGCTTTCTTATCAGCAGCTCTAGATCCTTGCTTCCCAAGCTCTCGCATGCTGACTCCAAGCTACTAAGAAACACATCAAATTCCTGGTTACTTCCTGCAGTATCCAGCTCATATCCACAGTGAAAGCAGCTCAGCATGTGCATATGGCACAGCGCTCCACATCCTCCGCATTTAGGCAATGCATTATACATCGCACTAACCTCCTTCCTGAGCATCTCAATTGCCTTGCATACATAAAAAGCCTCTGAAATAGGCCTCGAACATGTCAAGCATACAGGAAATGCATTCTGGCTCGTTTCACAGCAAGGCGTTAGGAAACTCACATTCCGCTGTGGCCCAATCCTTTCCACTCCCGACACTCCAAAAATCCCGTTGATCTTGTCTGCATGGAACCCCCTGGCTACATCCAATATCCGCAAGACTGCAGGAAGAATCTGGCTGGATATGTAGTATCCATAATCAATCTCTACACACTCGCTCGGATGATATGCCTTCCTACTCATCGGCTCGTTTCCAACTGCCTTTCCCATCACATAGCAAACAACATCGCCCTGATCAAACTTCATTCCCTCCTCCTTCAGTCTTAGTGCCAGTAAAACATGTGGAAGCGCAACAGATGCACCATACTCTTCTGGCGCCTTCGACAGTGTGTTGTAGATCACATACTCATCGCGAGAAAGGCTCTTCAGCTCTTCAGCCAGCTTCTTCAACTCTCCATACACCAGCTCTCTGATTCTTTCATTTCCATCATTCTGCACAACTCTTCCATCCACAGGCACACACATGCTCCTTTCATCTCCATAAACACTCTCTACCACTTCAGTCTGCTCAAAGTCAAGTAGCAACAACTCAATCAATTTTGTACAAATCTTCTTACTAGCATTGCAAAAGTCTCTTCTTACAAGATCCAGCCCCTTATACTCAATAAAACTTCCTCCATTGCCATCCATCCACAGCCCTGCATACTTCTTCTTCTTATACAGCAGAAGCTTCTTAAACACCTTCTCAATTCCAATCTCAATATTCCTGTACCTAGCATTGATCGCATCCCGCAACACACTTGCCCTTTCTATGGCCTTTGCGTAGTTTGCATTCCTCCCTGATATTCCACTGTACACCATCACAGAGTCTGTGTCCCCATACACAATCTTCATCCCGCATTCCTCCTCAGCTATCCTCTTCGACTCCATCAAAAGCTCTCTTCCTTTGAACGTTATGTAGCATGCCATGGCATAGTTGCAGAACCGCGATCCTGATGAGCCCAGGCACCCATACATGCTGTTTGCCGTCAGCTTCAATGCCTTCTGACGAATCTCCAGTATTCTTATCTCCTCAGCTGATGCTCCATTCCTCATCAGCTCCTTAACTGCCTTTCTTCGCTTCACAAACCCTTCAAGAATTTGCGGTAGAATCCCCGTCTCACATCTCTTGCTGTACTCAGTAAGCATCCTCAGCTGCTCTTCGCTCATCTGCATACTTGCACTTCGATCCGCTGCTCCAATCGTTGAAAAGCACACATTGAACTCCTGTATAATCGACGGATACAGTGAGTTGAAATCAAGAAGAAGAACAATATCTTCATAGAACCCTGACTGTGGTGATAGAACAAGCCCTCCCGCATACTTTACCTCCTTTCTTGCCATCACTGGTGGAAACAGATACCCTCCGGCATACAACTCATGCAGCAAGGTATACTCAATCCTCTCTGCTCGCATATTCTCAAGCACCCTGTTCAGAATGTATCCAGATATCTCGCACATCTCCTTCGATAGCTGCAGTGCAGACATCCCGGTAAATATCTGAGCAATTGCTTTCGACTCCCACTGCAAGCATAAATGCCAGGCATCCTTCATCATCTGCCTCTCTTGCATCATCATCTGTATCTGTGGATCATTCGTGCTCAATGCACACATCAGCTCATCAATCGAGTAGTCGTTGCATTTCATGCATCCAGATGCAAAAGCAAAAACATCGCACCTGATCCTTCCAAACATGTCCAGTCTTCTGCGAACCGCTCCAGGAAGATTGTGATACACAATGCAATCAACGCCTTCCTTACGGATCAATGCATTAAGATGACTCAATAGCGAGCTTGACGTTGCATGCACCACATATCCCATCCTCTCTGCCATCTCCACGTCTTCAGTATCCGTAGACCTAACTATTCCATCCTGAGTCTTTCCTCGCACACACAAGCTGTATCCACTTACTCCATGCTTGCTAACCCTTATGGCCAATGCAGCAATCGTCAGCTCGGGCAATCGTGCATTGCAAACAAATCTAACGCATTCGGCAGAATCAACAGCATAGCTATCCCCAGAAACCCTTGCCCCATCTATCCAAAGAACACACGGCCCACGGATGCCTCTGGAAACAATCATATTCTCCACAGGATTGACAAACTCAGTTATTATTGCATCATAATACTCTGAAAAGAACCCATCGAAAGACACCTTGCTTCTGCACACCACCTTGATCAGGCCTACATGCCTTTCAAGATTGGTGTAAAATACATTTTGCTTGTTCACATTCTCTAGCACATACTTCACATCCATCTTGCTCATAAACTCCTCAATGTCTGCCTGAAGCTCTTGCAGCCTGCCATCAGTCGCCTTCATGAACACAGGAGAATAAACGTTGTCGACTCTGACCTGAGCAGACACCAGCTTTTCGCCGATGGCATCAGACAATGCACATCTTTCGACATTCGCAATCACCTTACCATGCAGAAGCACACTTGAGCTTCCAATCTGATCGATGTGAAGCAAGTAGAAATACATGGGATTGTGCATGGGCTGCTATATATCTTGCCGAAGGCACTAGTTCAATTCAATAACAAGCATTGCTTTGCAATAAAATCATGCATGCAATACATCAAGCTTTGGTACACACATTCGTTGCTCTCTTCCGTCATTAGTCATAAATTACACCCTGTGGTATATTTCCTTTGTTAACGACTCCAGAACCTTTATGTGTCTTACATGGCTGTCCTTTCCTTCTTGATGGTTTGACTGGATGACTACTTGGATGTATAAGCATCTCCTTGCAACACAGAGTGTGACCAGCCCTTCAGGCTCAATAAGTACGACGGACCCTATTGTGTGGATGCTTTCCCTAGTCATCCCTGCTCTGATCTCAACTCTCTCGGGTGTGTAGCTGTCATCTTGTGAAAAGCTCAGAAACAGCTGCACTGCCTGAACATACCTAACCTTTCTGAACGAAATTTGTATTGCATGCGGTAGCACATCATCTGTTGCCCAATACTCAGACATGTCCTTCGACATCAGCTCTTTCAGCGAGTGCTCTCTTTTGAACGAGCTCAACCGTATTTCCATCAAGGGGCTGCTGTGGTGTTGCATCGCATAAATGTGCACAGCGCTCCCTGCGCAGGACATGTCGTTTCTTGATGGCATTCAAAAGGACGGACCTGGATGTATAAAAGAGAGCTCTACAGCAACGGCTTCGCTAGATGATTGCCTTGCATGCAGTGGGTGTGTGTCTGCAGAGGAGCTTGGCGTACTGGCCAGAGACCCATCGTCTGCAATTGATCGAGAGGCCAAAACATCGTTTGTTATCTCGCCACAGTCGAAGGCAAGCATATTCGACATGTATCGATCGGAAAGGATCAGCTACAGGATGTTTGAGAAGGGCCTGTGTGTGTTTCTTAGGAATGTGTTCAATGTGGACCAAGTAATTGACACATCATATGTGAGGAGCAAGATATATGAGGAGGTTTACAAGGAGTATCTTGCAACAAAGCACCTGATAGTCAGTGCATGCCCTGGCGTTGTTACATATGTGGAGCGAACGGCGCCGCATCTTCTAGGATACCTCTCGCGTGTGAAGTCTCCACAGCAGATGGCATATTCGCTTGTGAGCAGGCATAAGGCAGTGAGCGTAATGCCGTGTCAAGACAAGCGACTGGAGAATGGAAGGGATTTGGCCATGTTTGATGCGATTTTGACAACCAAGGAGTTCCACAGTATATTGTGCAGCCTGTCGTTTGGTGAGTTTATCAGTGAATTTGATGATGCATGCGAGATGGAGACACACGAGATGACGCAGTGGAACATTGGCACCAGCACGGGTGGTTATACAGAGTTTGTTATTGGCAAGGAATGCCTGAGCAGATTGAGTGATGTGAGGGAGGGGGTTAGGGAGCATGTTGTTGCGTCTGGCGATGTTCTGTGCCAAATAACCGGGCTGGAGAACTCAATCAATTACTTCAACACAAGCAAAACGAGTGGACCGAAGTACAAAATGGCAGAAGTGTTTTTATGCAGAGGCGGATGCATTGCAGGGCCTGGCCAGGAAAGAACAGGCAAGACAGGTGCCGATTCATATGATCAATGTGGAAAAGAAAAGTACGAGATGGTATACAGTGTCTTTGGTGAGGAGGAGTTGATAAAGAAGGCAATGGAGCAAAGGAGGATGTTTGCGGCTGTGGATGTGAAAAGAAAGACATTCAAGGTTGACTGGTGAGCGATGAGCGAGCGGATGTATGCATCTTGCGATTGAGATGCATGTGTGGCGTTCAAAAGATTAATGAGCACGAGCTAAGATGCTTGTGCCATATGGATGGATATTGGGGCGATATTGAGGCCCTGCGATGAGTATTCCCGAGCTTGAGGGGCCAGCAGAGCAATACTACGACGAAGAGCAGTCGAAAAAGTACACGCAGAACAGTAGAATATGCCATGTGCAGACAGAATTGGCATGGAGATGCATTGAGCTGCTTGGTGTTGAGAAGGGAGGGCTTGTTTTAGATGTTGGATGCGGATCTGGATTGAGCGGAGCGGTTCTTTCTGATTGTGGATATCCTTGGGTTGGCATTGACATCAGTGAAGATATGCTAAGCCTGGGTGTGAGCCTTGAAGCAGGGGGGGAGGGATATGCCAGGATGGACATGGGAGAAGGACTGCATTTCCAGCCGGGGACGTTTGATGGGGTGATAAGCGTGAGTGCAGTCCAGTGGCTGCTTTACTCGTACTCAAGCGGCTCGAATCCGACGAGAAGGCTCCGAACGTTTTTTACGACACTGTACACAATTTGCAAGCCTGAGGGGAGATGTGTGCTGCAGTTTTACCTGAAGAGGCAGGAGCAGATTGAGATGCTTAGGAATGAGGCAGTGCGTGCAGGGTTTGACGGAGGGATCCAGATTGACGGAGAAGGAACCAGGAATGCGAAAAGCTTTCTTGTTCTTACGATGAAGGGGAGGAAAAGGCGTGAGGAAAAGAAAAAACGAGTTGGAAGGATTGATCTGATTGTGAAGAAGAAGGAGCGGCTGAGAAGAAAAGGGATAGAGGTGCCTAGGGATAGCAGGTATACTGGAAAGCGGAGGTCGAAGCGATAGCATGCTGAAACAAGTGGGAATAAAGAAAATGAAGAATGTGTTTTTGCAGAGGCTTGGCAAAGGTATTGATGGAAAATGGAGTGTTTTTTTAACCCTGAAATGGAGTGTTCTGAATATTTCAAGACGATGCATCCAGTGTATACGAACATTTCTGCGCAGTTTACTGGGATTGGGCATATACTGATTGATGGAGGGGCGTTGATGAGCGAGGTGTGTAGGAGATATAGATTGAATGATGCAAGTGTGCCTTTGCATACGTATTTGCATGGGACTAGGTTTATGCTGCAGAATCTCAAGAAAGCAGGGTTTTGTGGAATGATGCTGTTTTTCCGAAGGGAGGATGGATACAGGAGGGTGGTCAAGGAGTATCTGCAGCGAAGATTTGGAGGGATGGATATAAGCGAAGTACAAGAGTATGTTGAGAACGAAAGGGTCGCACTTGTTCTTGGCGGGGCTGAAGGGAGAGAGCTTGAGTTTCTGTATGGATGTTTGGGAATTAGCCTTTACTGTGCGGTGATGGAGCATATGGAGTTCAGGATACCGAATGTGCATGCTTTTGTGTATAGTCCGTTGCCTCGAAGAGTTGAGATGAGCCTAAATATGTATGATGCAGCAAATAAGGGCGAGGAAGGCGATGGGGAGGAGGACAAGGATGTTGGTGAGGAGATGAAGAAGATGGGAGCAAATATGACGCTTGAAGAGATGGATAGGAGGTTTAAGATGAGGACTGAGCCCTTTGGAAGGAGTGAGTATGAAGTGCCTGAGTGTATTTGCAGAAAGCTTGCTAGGATGTACAGCAGGGGAGGCGAGGACGGGGAGAAGGATTTTGACGGAAGAATGCTGTATGAGGAGGTGCCGATGAGCATAATCAGGGAGGAGGAGGGATATGATGTGATAATTGGCCAAGGGCATAAGCAGATAGCCAGCAAACAGGAAGGAATAGAGCTTGAGCTGCTGACGAATGGAAAGGAGATGCCAGCAGGATCGGCAATGTCGCACATGAGGAATGTCAGGAAGTCTGCACAGTCGCTGTTTGATGGAAAGGTGCTATATGCACCCATAGTGAGGTCTAAGGAAAGCAAGGCACCGAAGATATCGAACAAGCAGAAGATGATAATGGAAGCGAACAGTAGGAGGATCCAGGCAGAGAAGGAGGCAAAGGAGAATGCATGGCTGAAGAGTTTTTTTGGTAAGTACAAGGGATTAGATGTTGATGGAAAGCGGAGTCTATTGGAGAGTGTGAAGGCAGATGGGTCTGGGATGTACAGGAAGGTGCTGCTGTTGAAGATTGAATTTTACACTGATCTGTGGGGCTTTGAAAGCAAGTCTGATGATTATGATGAAAGGGTAGTTGTTCCATGCTATCTGAGCTGTCTTGAGTATATCCAGGACTTTGGAAAGCTGGGGAGCAAGGATCAGGCGCCGAAGGAGGAACTTGAGTTTGTATTGCAGAAGCTGATTGACTGTGGATTTGAGGCCACTGCAAGGGAGGTTGTTGAGAAGAATGGGCTGAATAGTCTGGAGCTTGAGTATGTGACGGAAGAGGGGAGCGAGCCGAACGAATTTGACATTTGCTTCCAGTTGAAGTACACAGGAGATAGATTGCAAAGAAGCCTGAACTCGAAGTCGGATGCACGTGTTCTTTTCAAGCCTGATGAGTGGCAGGTGCGCTTGCTTGATCTTGTGGATGAGAACAAGAGCGCGGTGATATCTGCGCCAACGAGTGCGGGAAAGACGTTTATCTGTTTCTATGCAATAGAGAAGGTGCTGAGGGAGAGCGATACTGATGTGGTGATTTTCTGTTTGCCTACAAAGGCGTTGGTGAATCAGGTGTCAGCAGACATATATGCAAGGTTTACGCCGAAGGTGAATTCGAAGATGTTTCTGCAAGGAAGCCTGATGAAGGATTTCTGTGTTGCGCCATGGGATTGCCAGGTACTGATTGTGATACCATCGCTACTGGAGTCGATACTGAACTCGCCGCCAAAGGGGTTTATTGAGCGTGTCAGGTACATTATTATTGATGAGGTGCATAAGATTGGAAGCGAGGAGATGGGGATACCGATTGAGAGGATAGTGCATCTTTCGCCTTGCCCGATGCTGGTGCTGAGCGCAACACTTGGGAACATTGATGGGTTTTATGGGTGGATGAAGAAGATAGAGAATGGGAAAGGGCGGGAGTGTGAGCTTGTATCATACGGAGAAAGGTACTGCGAGCTGAAGCCGTATGTGTATGCAGGAGCAGGGAGCCAGAAGATAGTGGCGATAAACAATCTGTTTGCATATTCGTATACACACATAAAGCGGTTTGGGTTTGGAAACGACATCAGCTTTCTTCCTGAGGAGCTGCTGCATCTGTATGACTCCATATGTGCGGTTGTTGGGGAGGAGCAGCTGGATCAGATTAGTGGGCTGATGCCCAAGAACTTTTTCAAGAGCAACATTGTATCGAAGAAGGATGTGAACGAGTATGGAAGGCATTTGCTGATGAAATTTCAAGAGATGATAGAGAACGATGTGCTATCTGAGAAGCAAGTCAGCAATGTATACAAGATGCAGACAAGGGAGGTGCAGAAGGCGTTTAAGGGAGTCAACGATTACAGCGATGAGTATCTTCTTGACAATATGCTTGATATGCTGCTTGAGCTGAAAGAGAGGAGGATGTTTCCCTGCATTGTTTTCAATACGGACAGGGACTTTGTCAGCAAGCTTGCATTGAGAGTTTATGAGAAGCTGGAAAGCATGGACATGGAGAAGAAGAGGAACAAGCATCTTGAGAAGATGATGAAGGAGGCGAAGAGAACGAGGGATGCTGAGAAAGGCAAGAATAGTTGGGAAGAGGAGTCAGCAGCAGCGGAGCAGAGCTTCCAGATGCGAGACGACAAGAAGAGCATCAAGTATAGTTTTCTTGATGCATTGACGAAGCTTACTGACTATGAGCTTGACGAGGAGACGAAGTTTATGAAGAACACCGACTTTGAGTTTATTGACATGCTGTACCGAGGGATTGGAGTCCATCATGCACACATGAACAAGAGGTACCGGTCTCTTGTTGAGATACTGTTTAGGCAGAAGCATCTGCAGGTGCTTTTTGCAACAGAGACGCTAGCTCTTGGGATCAATATGCCATGCAGGAGCGTTGTGTTTGCAGGAGACTCGCTGCAGCTTGATCCGATGAACTACAAGCAGATGGCAGGGCGGGCAGGGCGGCGAGGATTTGACACGCTTGGAAATGTGGTTTTTATGGGCATTCCTCAGCACCGTGTCCAGAATCTTATGGTGTCGCTGCTTCCGAACATCAAAGGTGTGTATACGTATTCGAACACAAGTTTTGTTGGGTTTGACTTGAAGGAGTCTTTGATCAAGAGCCCGTTGTTGGAAAGCACGTTGTACAGCAATCTGGAGGATGTCGAGAAGGGAGTTGACGAGGTGAAGATTGGCTATTCGGCAAAGAATCAGAAGGATGTGATGGCAGGCAGCAGAAGGGGGGGTGCAGAAAAGAACGAGGACTGCATGCGTGTGTACGACATGAGTGATGTGTATGGAAGTGAGAAGCATAGGGGTGAACTTGTAGAGTATCAACTGGAGTTGATTAGGCCTTATTTTGGCTGCAAGTCGTATCTTTGCGACCTTGTGATTGGAAACAGGGAGTGTGATCCGTCGATTTTGGCGTTTGCTCTGCTACTTGAGTGCAATGCGATTTCGTTTGAGCCGATGTGTTTTATGACGACGCTGGCGCATTTTTTTGAGACGAGGCCGCTGCTGTTTGATATGGGATGCACGCTTCTTGCGCTGGACCCAGCAGTGGATGAGTTCTGTAAGAGGATCAATGCAGTCTCAAGGAGATCTGTAAGCAGGTTCTATCCACCGATTCTAAAGTCACTACAGCAGATGTCTGATGCACCACTACACACGATATACTCGTTCTTGGTAGTGGACAACGCTGATAAGATAAAGAACTCGTATCTTGTTGACTTCTTCAAGCATGGAAGCTGGGAGAGGATCGCATGCGAGAACCGTATTGGGTCTGGAGAGCTTTTCAAGTCGTTGAGCGTCATCAACAATGTTGTACTGGCATTGATTAGACTTTATGATGATTATGATTTGTGCAAGGAGAGCAGGTCTAAGATAGTGAGATTCTACTCTCTGTTTGATCCGAAGTTCAAATCAATATATGCATGAGAGCATGATGCATGGCCTCCAATGATTGGATGGCTAGTAAATGAGAGCCGGGCAATGCTAATGTGGATTAAATGGCAGTCGCAAGTACAATATTCTGTTTTTATTTATTTGTTGATCAAGAAGATAAAAGAAGATGAGACGATAGCGTGCGAGATGAGCAAGGTGGAGAAGATTTATGTGACTGTGCTTCCAATGACTATCGACGAGTATGTTGATGGGCAGCAGCATGCAATTAGCACTATGACTGAGTCTGAGTCTCTTGGAGGGCTCAAGGTGGAGCTGATTGGAAATGACACGGTTGTCCATGAAACTCTTGGAAATAGCGACATGACACACAAGGTGATGCATCTTAAATCGAAGATCCCAACGATTCTTCATAGTGTGATTCCAGAAGATGCATTTGTTGTTGAAGAGATTTCACACAATGCACGTACCAGGTGTCACACCGTGTACAAGAACAGATACTTTTCGCACGACACATTCAAGATGGCTTTTTACACAGTCAACATGGATGGGCATGAGATCCACGAAAACCCGTTTGAATATTGTGCAGAGCAAGCAGGCACAATTGAGAAGGTGCATATTGATCTCCATTGCAACCCTGTTGATCCGCTCTTTGATCCCTCTGCTTATTACCATGAAGAGAGCGGAAGAGGACGGCTTACCGATGGGTGGATCAGTGTGTACCGAAGCAAAGGCATCCCGATGATGGTGTCATACAAGCACCTGAGCGTGGAGGTCAACAACTTTATGATGGGCAAATGGGTTTCCGATGAGATCGAAAAGTCGATGCGGAGCATGATTACCTCTCTACAGCAGAGGATATTCTGCACAATGCACGAGTGGTACAAGCATCCAGAGCATAGACATCGTGAGTAGTTGAAGAGTAAGATAATCACAATTCGGCATGGCAGCACATCATCCGTCCTGGCAAGCATAATCAATAAACAATAAACCAATGCAACACACCAATAGAATAAGGGTGTTTTATTATTAAAGTCCCGCTTGTTCCACTATTCATCTCCACCAGCCTTGGAGGCTGCTTTCTTTTTCTTGCCTTTGTCTCCATATGCAGAGTACGGATTGTACTCGATCAAGGGCTCGTTTTCCGCCATCACCATGAATCCAGGCGTAGTGACGACCTGATCCTTAATTGAAATGCATCTGCTCTTGATCATCACTCTTGCCTCGTGCACAGACTTCGCAAGCCCTGCTGCAAACACTCTGAACTGAAGACGCCTTTCTAAGTAGTGGTTGATGGTCAGATCAAGAACCCTGTTCAGCCCAGAAATGACCTCCTGCTTGTCGCATATGTCAATTCCGCCTAGAATCCCGTACTTCATTAGCTTCATCAGCAATGAACGCCCGTTTGTCGGAACATCTTCAGGATTTGTCGATGTGAGCAAGATCCTTGCACGCTCCTTGTCCTTTGCAAACACTTCGTTCATCACCCACAGCTCTCGCTTGTTCTTGAGCCCGTATGTCCCGACAAGCTGGATCTCTCTTATTAGGCGCGGCTTATCAAATGGATTCATAGGTGTGCTTCCTCGTTTGCTGAAGTTTCTACCAACCATTCAGGGTGAAAAAATTGCTCTATTTGATTTGAAGGTCCTGCAGTGCTAGTAGACTTGCTTGCACAGGATGAATGCATACGCTTGGGACTTTGAGTGCCGAGTGGTTTAATTCGATGGAGCTGATCCCTGAAATGGGAAGAAGCGCTGTTCCGAGCCTTGCAAAGCTGCTCCACAAGCGAGTTGCCATTAAGATGAGCAACGGGGTTGTGCTAGAAGGCGTGATAATTGGATATGATGCATATATGAATGCCGTGCTATCTGATGTTTCTGAGCCCGAAGGGATACCATTTACTGTTGTTGTAAGAGGCGAGTTTGTAGAGAGTATTGTTCCAGTGGATAAGAATGAATGAGTGCCAGGGCTGGAGAAGCATGGGCTGTGGATTCTGCAGGATGGCACTTTGATGGGTGGGATGAAAATTTTGCGAATTGGAAATAGCCCTGAGAATGAGGAGTAATGGATACAGAAGAGGAACAAGATCGCTGTTTTCGCAGGACCATAGGAAGCACGGTGTAGCAAGGACAAGTAAGTATCTCGAGAAGTATGCGATAGGAGACCTTGTTGATATTGTAGTGAATCCAGCGATGATGAAGGGGATGCCGTATAAGTACTATCAAGGAAGGACAGGGCGAGTGTATGATGTGAAGCCAAGGTCGTTGAACGTTGTTATACGCAAGAAGGTGCGAGGGAAGTATGTGATCAAGAAGGTTATTGTGCGTGTTGAGCATGTGAGGAAGAGCAGAAGCGATGAGGAGAGTAAGAGGAGGATTCAGGAGATAAATGAGAAGATTGAAAAGGCGAAGGCGGAAGGGCTGGTGATGCCGAAGATCAAGAGGCAGATGAAGGGGCCAAGGGAGGCGATGGAGATCTGTCTCGAGAGCAACCGACCGATTGAAGTTGGATATGAGCCCTATATTGCGATTTTCTGAATAAAGGCGTTTTATTGGATATGTTTATTATGTGCTATGTGCTTATGCACAAGATGGATGGAATTGAAGTTAGGCTGAAAAAGATTGCAGATTGTGATCCTTGTATGGGGCAGACGCCTATGGATGTTGAGCATGAGATTGGGTGGAGCAATGCAAATGAAAGGAGAAGCTCAAGGTGTGAGTATCTGTCTCCTCTGAAGAAGAGAAAGGTGGATGAGCATTTTCCGATCTGTTTAGCAAATCAAGAGGTAGTGAAGAAGAATGGCAAAAGGAATGAAGTGGTAAGGGAAACAGAAGTGAGGAAGAGGTGGGATGTGGAAGGATGCATTATGAGATTTCCAGCAGTGCTAATAAGATATCTGCATCTGGTTTTGAATGCAGTGATGATAGGGTTTATTTGCTATGCAGTGGTGTATGTGTTTGTAAGTCTACAGCGAGACATCAGATACAAGGTGTCGAATAGAAAGATGCATATTAAGAAGGAAGTAGAAGATGCCCGGGCGTCTTACGAAATAAATAGATGCCATCCAGATACAAGGGTGCCGGCAATAGAGGAGCTGTGCAATAGATGGGAATGCACGATCAAGAATGGCAATGGGTCAGTGGGATATACGAGGATTATTGCAGAGGTGTTTGGTGATGTTCTTGACGGGTTTGTTCGGAAGTTCTCGATGAAAAGCTCACTGATTATGGGGTTTTTCTTTTTTGTGTTCCTGACGTTTGGAGGAAGAAGAGTGAAGAAATAGAATGACTACATAGAATAAATCGGCGATACAACAAGGATGTTTATTTGATTCAAGGCGAATTGCAAGAAAGTGCCTGAGGCGCTTCTGCTTACTCCTTGATTGGCTTACTCACAATAATGTTATTGATTGGGATGTGAATGAGCTTTATCCCATATCCAAGGATGCCGAGAAGTCCGATGCCGATTCCATGAGTTTTTGCAGAGATGATGAATTCCTTTGCAGAGGGCCTCACGCACTTTCTAAAGAACAGCCTGAACGACTTTATGTATTCTGAGGCCAAGCATTTTGCATCTAAGCACTGCTGGTTCGCCATTCCAAGGGTATTGGTGAATGTTTTTATCAGTGATGATAGAGAGCATGAAATGAATAAAACAAATTGTGGAAACATTGTGTTCACGAATAGATACTGGCAAAAGCCACCACCGAGGGTCGAACTCGGGGCCTCCAGTTTACTAAACTGGCGCTCTAACCACTGAGCTATAGCGGCTTCGCACACATCACCTTCCTGTTGGTACTGCATCTCCTGTCACATACCGACATGGCATATGCTCTTACACACTGCACATCTGCTCATTCCACTCTCTCCCTACAACATATGCTATTCTCAATCACATCACAAGATATTTATTGTCTCTATATACTATCTGCTCATCACCTCTCTGCCTTCGACCGTGCTTTTAACAGAAATACAGTGTCTGCTTCCTTCTCCTTATGCACCACACTAAACATCTTGCGAAGAAGCTCTTCACTCTGCTCTCGCATTCGCCCAATCCATACTTTTGCAGATTCCTTCACAAACACAAGCCTCTCCACCTTGCTTGCAAATTCCTCATTTACCTTCGCAATTCCTCTTTCATATCTACTCTCCTTTCTCTCATACACCCTCGTCTCCACTTTGATCTTGTTAGTTCTCATCGTATTCTCTTTAATGCTTTTCCATTTCGCCTCCTCCTCTACTGCCCATTCTATCTTCTCAATTGCTTCTGCAATCTCTTTCTTTGCATCCCTTCTCTTTATACATCCCTCAGACATCGCCTGCTCTATCCTCATACCATATGCTGTTCTCTTCTTGCTCTCAAGCCATCTTACACACATCTTAACCAATTCCTCAAGCCCTCCTCCATTGCTCAGCTCCATGTGTATCTCATCTGCATCCATTTTCTTCTTGCTTTCCTTAATAACCACACTCTCGCTAAATCCCTCCCCATCACTCAGTATATCTGCTATCTCTTCTTCCTTACATTTCTCTCTCTTACATCTCTTCTCATTCACAAACTTGAAGCTAAATATGTCGTCTGTGTCCTTCTTTATCACACTCAACTCCCTCCTATTCACCTCAATTCCCGTCTTTATCTCAGGCTCCACTGCTCTATGCATTCTCCTCTTGAAAATAAATCCGTCTAAATTCTCAATCATCCCACCCTGCTCAACTTAGGGGCTTGCTTTCAGACCGCATTTGTCCTCCTCTGCCACACAGATATTCATTTCCATTAGATACTGCTGCATCCTCCTCACCGCCCTGTACCGCCCTATCTTGATGCCATCTAGCCCGTTAGGCACATCCCAATACTCTTCATCTTCTGCAGCAAACACATCCCTGAACAGCCTTGGCTCAGTACCCTCCTTCAGCACTATTCGCCCTGCAACCTCTCCATCAAATGCTTTCATAACAACATCTCCTCCATTTGCATACGCGAGCCCAATAATTGTCGAGTATCTGCATCCATCCCCAACCTTCTTTGTAACATCAACCACCTTGTCTATCCCAATACTAAGAAAATCTTTTGCATACTGCCCTGGAAACCCATACAGCCCATCAATGTGAATGCTGGTGTCTTCTATGATCACAATGTTCCGTTCATCTACAAGATGGCATACCTTCCTCAGTTTGTCTGCAACTATCTCTTGCTTGCTGCCTTGAATCTCTTCAATCTCCAACTCCACTTGCATTACAGAAATCCCGAGAAGTTCCTGAATAACTGTGTGCTTATATGAATTCGATGTTATAAACAGCAGTTTCCGAACATTTTTCTTCGTATTGCTCAAATCAACACATTTTTCATTGTGCCCTGCATCAAATACACATCTATTAATTACACCATTGTCTGCACATCTCAACTCCTTCATGCATCTTGCCCATTCAGCACCATCCATTACAAGGACTTGCAAATTACCCTTTAACGTTGTTACAAATACAGCACCGCAGCATCAACGGTGCAGCATACACCCAAAACCAGCTTCCCTCATCTTATAAATTTTATAGCACAATCTTAAAAGTATTTATTCCTATCTTGCATCCTCACCATCCCAATCAATATGCACATACTCACTTTCTCCTTTCAGCAGCACCTGATGCGCTCCGAAATAATCCCTCATTGCTTGGATCATACTTCCTGCCCCCTCTACTTTCTTCATCCCATAAACATACTCCAGGCATGATGATGTCACAGGCATCGGCACTTCATTCTCAATCCCATACATCACCACCTTCCGCAGATCATTCAAATATTCACTACACACTGACACATACTTACCATTCAGCTCCATCATCCCATTTGTTCCTTCTCCCATTTCTTTGATTGTATCAAGAATCCTTCCTCTCAGTATGCATCCACTACTCCACACATCACATATGTCTGCAACCGTGTACTCCCATCCATACTTTGCTCTTGCCTTCATCAGCATCCCAAATCCTTGCACATGCGACACCATTCTTGCCAAATACACACATCTCCTCATCGCTTCTTTATCCAACGCATCTTTGCATGCATTCGTATTTATACAGCCATCTCCCCTCATCTGTACATCGTCACTGCCATTCATCATCATCGTGCCGAACTCCTGCCTTGCGTCTCTTGCATGTGATACCATCCTAGACCCTACAGCTTCCATTATACTAACCGCTGGTGTTCCCGTTTCCATCGCAGATACAACAGCCTCTATTCCTGTTCCTTTCTGCCCTGACTCATCCACAATCTGGTCAATAATCCATCCTTTACCATTCCTTGCCTTCACAATCAACGAGCATATCTTAACAAGATAGCTCTCAAGCTCTCCATCGTTCCACTCTCCAAACAATCTAGACATCTCCTCATTCGAATACCCAAGAGACTTCAGCACCAATAACATCTCAGACAGAATCCCCATGTCTGCATACTCAATTCCATTGTGCACCATTTTTACATAGTGGCCGGCACCGTCATTCCCCAGCCACTTGCAGCAAGGCTTGCCTGTGGCTGCTCCAACCGCAGATATCGTGCAAAGAAAGCCTCCAACCACATCCCATACCTGTCTTTTGCATCCAGCCATAATCGAAGGCCCATTCCTGGCTCCCGTCTCTCCTCCAGAAATCCCACACCCAACAAACCCAAACCTATGTGTGCCTCTTCTAATTGTGTCCTTGAATGCCGAATTTCCTCCATCAATCACAACATCGCCTGGCCCAAGGTACTTATCAAGCTCATCAAGAAACTCATCTGTTGCATCGCCAGACGTCACCATCAGAATAATGATTCTTGGCGACTCGCTGATCCCCTGCACAAGGTCCTGGACCGAATAGTGTGCAATAATTCGTAGGTCTTCACCAACAAGCCTTTTTGTCTTCGATGATGTCCTGTTGAAGACATGCAGCTTGTGGCATTTAGATGCAATGTTCAGTGCCAGGCTGTATCCCATCACGCCCAGCCCTATCAATCCAACTTCAGCCATCAGGGCATTCTGATTCAGGTTTATATGCGTGCAACAACAATGCTGACAGATGTAACAAGTGCAATAGCATCACGTACCCCGGTGTGAATGACAGATGCAATGATGCATTGTCTGGATGCAAAGATTGCATGCATAAAAGGTACAAGGGAGAAGGTGTGCAGGTTCAAAGCCATCAGCAATAGAATACACGCGTATATGGATGAAATACATGCATTTGAAAGAAAGATATGCGAGATAGATGCAAAGCTGGAAAAGTATAACATAGTGGATGTGCTGAGCATGAAATCGTCGGGAATCGATAGAATGAGCTTTCAGAGCGTTGTGTCTGTGATGAAGGAGCTGATGGCTGCAAGAGCACAGCTTGTTGGTGAAAATGCGTCGGAATACATTGATAAGTCAGACAGATTGCTGAGAATGGCAAAGAAAGCAGGATTTGTAAAACTGAACGAAATCATATACAAATCTGTCGAGGCGTTGATGGCGATTCCGGAGTTTAGTGTGTTTATTGGGCTTATAGGCAAGGATCTTGTGCACAAAGTAGAACTAAAGGTTCTGCAATCAAGAAAGGCAGAGTGTTTAAGGAAGGCAGCGTGCATCACAAGCAGCAAGGACATTATGTTCAAGCTGATGATCCAACAGGAACTGCATATTTTTGTCAGGCTTTTCCCATTTGAACAGGAGGTGCTGGAGGTCCGGTTAAAGCATTACGAAGATGTAAAGGAAATGTTCGAGCTTACGATCTTTGGATGCTTTGCATTTTCGGTACTGAAGGAGTACTTCACAAGCTGCAATGCAGTAGAGTTGAAAGCGCTTGGGGACAAATTGCATGGCGAAATCCGTGAGTTTGAAGAAGGCATGCACGAAAGTATAAATGCGATTGAAAAGGAAGCGTTCTATGCATGCGTGTTAATGTATGTGTCTGCTAAATGCTACATGTCTGGTTGAAGGCTCTGACCTTGTAATAAGTACTGTGTTGCCTGATGCAATGGCACGGCATATGAGCCGGAGTAGCTGATACATGCATGCCAAATGTGCTGCCTGCACATGCTTCATAACAGAAGTGCTTGTGAAACAGCATGGAATAAAATTAGTGGTGTGTCAGAAACAATTGGATGGAGGAAAATGTTCTGGAGATCTCAATAGCTGGATCAAGAACAATCAGGGACAGATACACGGAATATGAGATTGTATGCATAACAAACAGTAAGGCGTTTGGAAAGTGTTATACAAAAGTGTACAGGAGATACAGCGACTTTCTTAGGCTGCACTGCCGGTTGAGATGCCTTGTAGAGATTTTGCCTGAGTTTCCAAAGAAGAAGTGGAAGAAGCTCAGCAGGAATGTTGTGGAGGAAAGAATGAGGATGCTGACTGTTTATATGAAGTTTATATGCGACTACATTCTCCACAAAGAAAATAACACGGAGAAGATTGAGCAAGACGTTGCAAGCTTCATCAAAGACAAAGACGCTGAAGTATTTGCACACAATTGATTATCTCACAACAGTCGAATGTGTTTTATCCACAAACATAGCCATGCAAGCAATCCTTTTCAATTTCTTGGAGTATTTCAAGCTTGTCTGTGGCCTTTGCTATTTTTTTTGCTTCCTTAACAAGCATCCGTGCTTTGCTTGTGCATCCATGCTTTTCAAGGAACTTTGCAGTGCAAACTGGCGCAAGAAGTAGGCATTTTCTGTTGCATGCATATTCATTGCATTGCAGTATTGCTGAATAAACATGCTCGTCATATGAATGTTCTGTATCGGATGATGGTGAATGATTGCAAAGCCTTGTATACTTCGAATGCAATGCCATGAATGAAAGTTTTGCATGCTTGAGCTTATAATATGCTATAACTTCCGAATACATGCCTTCTTCTTTTATTTCGCTGTAGAACTCTATGAACTGCTCGAACGATTTCAATGCTTCTGTGTATTTGGCAGGCACACCTGGATGCCTTGGAAGAGCTACAGGGTCCATTTCAGAGTTGAACACCACCCTGTCTACATTGTTTTCCTGAATGTATGCCAATGTTAGCATGTCGTCTGTGCTGCTTGGCTCATCGTAGTATGCAAATAGTTCCTGTTGTGCCATGGGCAGCAGCGCCTTGGCTGCACATAAACAAAGCCAGATATAATTTCTGGAAGGCAGTCCCCGATGGACAGAACTGATGAGTACATGAAGATAGTTGGATCCACACGCATTCCGCAGCAAAGTAGGGTGGAGGTACAGTCGCCATACTCAAAAGCATTTGAGATGGATGCAGCAGCAAGGAAAATGCTGAGCGAGCTAGAGAATGCGCTTGGAAGGGGAAAGGTGTATGAGTCGTTTACTTTACAGTCGAAAATGGACAAAGTCCGAGGATTTGTCAAGGAGATGAGGAATGCATCATGCATTGACGAAAAGGCGAGGAACGACCAAGAAGAGGCGTCATATGGCAATCTTGATGCAATGATAAAGCACAGGGCAGCAAGGCATCTCTTGAAGCTATCTGAGCTTGCAAGAAAGAGAGAAAGCAGGCATCAGGAGATGGTGGAAAGAAGAAGAGACTTTGACTCTGAATGCATTATGGAATGCCAGGACGTGGTGTTTATGGAGAACGAGGTCACCACGGAAAGAATCAAAGAGCGGCAGAGTATATCGATGCAAATCAGCGAAATTGGACAGATAATGGAGGAGATAAGCATGCATGTGTCGCTACAGGAGGAGAGCTTCAAAAGAATCGACGAGATGATGAGTACGTCAGATACACTTATTTCTGGAAGTCTTGATCTACTGAGAAAAACATGGGAAAATGTATCCAAAACACGATCTTCAATATTCAAGTTTTTCTTGTTCTGGCTGGCATTGCTTTGGATTATCTGGCTCGTAAAGAGATAAACCCCATGCTGAGCTCGTGTATCAGTTATTCAAGGACAGTGCTGAGCATGCTTGATTAAGATGGCAAACACAATATGTAATTTATTGCAAAACTTTTCTGAAAGCAGTCGGAATTATGCTAGCGAGGGAAGTAAGCATCATCCAAGCAATATGAAGATATATTGTTTAACACAATTCTCACATAATAGTTGGAAAGATGGGTAATAATCGACTAGCAAGTTGTGCATAACAGCACATATGTAGCAATATGCCAAGCAATCTGTGGAGCTATTCGCACTGCTGATATTCCATCATCCTATCTTCACAGACAACAATAAACCCATTTCCATGCGAAGTCACCACCTTGAGCTTGTCCTTCTTTGAATCCTTCTGCAGATGTGATACAAACACATCTTCCTTTTCTCCATCAACAAGATTGATTGCATGGGCACAATCACCAAATCCTCCAGTAAACCCATGCATGCTTGTGCATGAAACCCGGAATTTTGCATACACAGCATCTGAATCGTACACAGCATTGATCTCATCAGCATCACTGCACAAAACAGTGGTGAAAACTTCATGCTTAGTGCCCCGCTGGTCATACAAAGCAACTGAGTTCAGGCTTCTTGCGATTATTAGGCTTGAATCAACAAACTGGAAGTCTGAGATCGATCTCACAGCACCCTCTATTCCTTCCATCTCCGCACCCTCCATCCGCAGAGTCTCCATAGACTTCGAAGAAACTCTCAGATCATTAATGTGTATTCCACCAGAGCTTGTAGAGTATCCAAACACCATGTTCATCTCATTACTGAATTTTGTTGAGTTGATAACAAATGTCAACTCACTGTACTTATGCGGCTTTATATCCACAACCGTAAAGCATCCATCTATCCGTTCAGGCTTCCACAGGTTGATCTTGAGATAGTCAGATGACAGCAAATACTGCTCATCATTGTTCAAGCTAAGACTGTTAAGAATGCAAGGATGCACATTTTTGCATTCCTTCACACACACACTATCATAGCACTCAGAAAGCCGCCCTTCAATTATATCTCTTGTGGCGCCCTTGTTCCTGATCCTCATTACCTTCAGATTCCTTTCATTCCCAACAACCAAAAGCTCATCAACGCCTCCACTTTCTAGCCTTTCAATCGCCACAATCTTTTCAGGAACATCACAGCTCTCAAGATAATCAAACTCAAGCTCAAAAGCTTGCAAAGAATACAGTCTCCTATCGTCATAGCAGTGTATTCTTCCATCAGCACAGCCTGCATATGTCCTTTTGCCACTGCATATAGCCGTGATCCCTTCCTTCTCTTTGTCGCTCAATGACCCGCTCTCCAGAGCAAAGGTCCTGCACTGCTTCCACATCAAGCCCTTCTGACTGCAAACTCCATTTTAGGGCAAAATTATCATCACGCATCCTTGAAAATATCAAATCATTCAATGTGCTTCACTTTGCCTTCAGCACTCCTTTGCACAGCATTCAAAGCTGTGTATTCATAAACTCGCTAAAACACCATAGATCACTAACTCTTTAATATGCTTCAAATCATCTATGATTCTTCCCAATATAAGCGTGTTTTGGCTTACGATCATAATATCCATTCGTATCAAACCTGGCCTTCTTAGGTGCTGGTTTAGAAGGCTGCGCAAGCTGTATTGCCCTGCTGTCTCTTCTTGGCGCAACAACAATATCCGTCCCGCTGTTTCTTGACCTAAGTTTCCATCCTGCAGGCAGCTTTCTCTTTTCATTCATCTTGCACACAAGCCGTCTCTCCTCAATCTTGACCACAATCTGCTCCTTTGCATCTCTTTCCTCTGCCGACAGGAGATCATATGTCTTGCAATACATCGGGAACATTGCCTCCTCATCTGCTTCAAGCTCACTGAGCTTTCTTTCAATATCCTCGTCAAAAAAGTCAACAACATTCTTCCCATCAAATATCTCTGGAACTATGTCGTACCTATACTCATCCTTTACAAAATACCCCTCCTGCTCATTCCTCATCTCAGTAATCTCCCTCGAGCACACAAACGACTCCTCCTTCTCCCTTAGCCTCTTCGGCTTCACAATCGCAATCCTGTTGATGTATTCCGCAATGTTGTCGTTTTCCATCTTCTTCTCAACTCTATCATCAAGCAAAAGATCGCATGCCATTGCTTTCACCGCTTCCACATTCTCTTCCTTCTCGCTGCTCATCTCCATATACTTCTTTCCCTCAAGAAACTTCATTATCGCGCTTCCATTCTTGACATCAGATAGCCTCATAATATCGCTTTTGCTCAGCACTATCATCATATTAGATCGTAGCAACGGGCTTAGTGTCTCAAATAGCCCAATCTGCTCCTCAATGCTATGCCCACACATCTCGCTCAGGTCAACAAAATACAGCACAAGCGCCTTGATGTGTGCAAGCGCCGTAATGCTCATCATCTCAATCGTGTTCCTGTCCTCAAGCGCATGATCAAGAATCCCCGGTGTATCAATCACTTGCCACTGCAGATACTTATAGTCAAAATGCCCAACATACAGGCTCTTTGTTGTAAACGGATACGCCTGCACCTCCACATCCGCTCTCGACACCTTGTTCACAAACGAACTCTTGCCAACATTCGGAAACCCACACACAAGCAGAGTCCTTCCACTCAGGTCTATTGCTGGAAGCCTGCTCATGTGCATCCTAACCTCCTCCAAATACTCCAGTGTCTTTCCGAGCTTCTTTGCTGATGACGCCATCTTCCCAAGCGCCGCCCTCTTCAACTGCTTGCATCTGTACAGACTGTCTGCAAACTTCAGCAGCTTCACAAACTCCTTGCTTACCTTCTCAATCCCGTTCTTCGTCACATTCACATGCCCAAGCGCCAACTTGTAATGATCCCTGTCATAAAGCACATTTATCAGATCGCCATAAAACGGATGCACATCCTCAAGCCTTGGAAAGTCGCTCAGAATCGTCCCAAGCCTTGATCCAAACTCGTTGCTTGCATGCTTCACCTTCCTCATGTAGAACGCACGTATCTTTATGATGTTGTACTGCGGATGCACAATCGTCGGCGTCCTTTTTTGTGTCTTGCTCAGCGATATGTCTATCAATGCCGTGCTCAACGGAACTGTCGTTATGTACGTAAAATTCATCTTCATTTGTTATAGGGGACTGGCACGCATAAAAAAATCCAAAAACACTTCTCCATTCGATCCATTTGCAAACACTTCAATCAACACTTCAGTCGCATACATGAACACATTCTGCCCACAAGCACACATGTATTCTTCGCACAGAGTGCATCCTTCTACCAGCCACCACTGTTTACTTCCTTTCATGTGCTATTAAAACACTTTCCATACATCTTGCCCATACATGATCAGGCTATATGAAGGAATGTCATTCATTCCAAAGAGCATTCCAAGGTGTACCTTGGTTGAGATAGTACATAAAAATACATTCTCAATGCTTCCAGGTGATATGTACCACATCCCAGTACGGCTTGATCACCAGCAGATCTTTACTAACATCATCATCCATACAGGCACGCCAAGCATCATGACTGTGAACTACATCGAAACGTACTGCGAGAATGATCGCATGGGCGTGCTATCGTACAGAGAGTTCGAAGATGTTGATGCTACAAAGCAGAGAGTTCTTGAATCGCACATATACGAGATACATCCTCCATTCAGCATTAAGGAATACTTTGATGGTGTGTTTGTTTTCATCAAGCTAGAGTGCCTGGACGACAGAAACACACTTCCAGGCTACAGTGTATTCGATGGGATGCATCAAAGACTGCAAGGCTACGCATCTGTGTACAAAGCATATGCTGATGCATCAAGAAGTATGTTCTCAATAGTTGCAAAGCAATTCATGTACAGATTCATGCCAAGATCTATGCATGGCTATTCATTTAGGTTCAGGATATGGAAAGACGCCGACACAGTCTATTTCATCGCACAACCTGCTACTGATGAAGAGCTGGAGATAGAATGCATGCATCAGCTTAAGCCATCCAGAGAAAAAATGCATATATCTGCTACAGACTTCAACCTGAACGGAGGGTTTGTACGCGTGAATGCATGCAGAATCGGAGTTTGTCAAGAATTGGATGGAACAAGGCACAACTATTGATTGTGGCAGGCAAGTATAACCCTGATGGAAAGAATAAAACGTAATAGACGATTTGCTGGAATAGCATTGATTTTTGCCTCTATATGCTCGTTTCTTGTGTTCCATGCGCCAGTTGTAATCAGAATGCCATACATATCGCCAAAGATATCGCTCAGGTTTGCGTCTCTTTTTGTATACACATTCATATATGCATTCGTGTTTCTAGGTGCAAGCATAAAAAGAGCATCTCCGTATAAGCAGGTGAGAAAGGTGGTGCTTAGGCACTCGAGAAAAGAAGACAACAGGGGATGTCCAGGCCGCAATGGTTTCATGGTTGAAAAAAATATCCCAGATGACAGAGGAAGTTCACGGGAAGTTTCTTGAGTTTCTTGAAAACTCGCCCAAAGTAAGGCATCAGGCCGAGCAAGCAATATACACGAACGAGCAAGTGCTTACTATTGATCTTCAGGATATCAACGCATACTCTGTGGATTTGTATGTAGACCTTCTGAAGAACTTTTCACGAGACGTGGATAGAATTAACAACAGTACGGAAGTGTTTACCAAAAAGACGTTTTCTGCTGCATTGGAGTACACGTCGTTTTGGAACAGCCACGTTGTGTATAAGATCAGGCAGCTCAAGAGCGAGCGGTTGGGACAGCTTATAAGCTTCAGTGGAACAGTTACAAGAACAACACAAGTAAGGCCGGAGCTGGTCAACGGGTCGTTTGCATGCAAGATATGCAACAGTGTTGCTGCAAATGTTGCACAGGAGTTCAAGTACACAGAGCCCTTGACATGCCCGAACCATCTGTGCACAAATAGAAAGCAGTGGGCACTGGACATGAGCAAAAGCAAATTCAGCAATTGGCAAAGAGTGCATGTTCAGGAAAACACAGAGGAGATTCCTGCTGGGTCTTTGCCAAGGAGTATGGATGTGATAGTAAGGAATGAGCTTGTTGAGAAGATCAGGGCTGGAGATAAGATTGTCATGACAGGGTATCTGATAGTTGTCCCTGATGTTATTCAATTGATGATGCCGCAAAGCAAGGTGGTTCCTATGCATGAAGGAGAGGGCGGGGAGGCAAAGAAGAAACGGAACATCAACATCAAGGACCTGAATCACAAGATGGTTTTTATGTGTATCCATGCAGATTGCAGAAGCACGGAGGAGGAGTTTACAAATGAGGAGCTTGCAATAATCAACGAGATGAAAGCATCATCGGACCTGTATTATAAGCTAAGCCAGAGTATGTTTCCGTCAATCCATGGGCATTACTCGATCAAGAATGCGATTTTGCTAATGCTTGTTGGTGGAGTTGGAAAGAAGGCAGAAGGCGGAACCAGTCTTAGAGGAGATATAAATGTACTGCTCGTTGGAGATCCTGGAACAGCAAAGTCGCAGTTTTTGAAGCAGACGAGTGCGTTTCTGCCAAGAAGTGTGTATACATCTGGAAAGAGCAGCAGTGCAGCAGGACTTACAGCAAGTGTAGTGAAGGATGGCGAAACTGGAGAGTTTACGATTGATGCAGGAGCATTGATGCTGAGCGACACTGGGGTATGCTGTATCGATGAGTTTGACAAGATGAACTTCAAGGATCAGGTGAGCATCCATGAAGCGATGGAGCAGCAAACAATAACGATATCGAAGGCAGGCATCAATGCAACGTTGAATGCAAGAAGCAGTATTCTTGCAGCAGCGAATCCCATAAAGGGCCGGTACGACAAGAAGAAGACGCTGAGGCAAAACATCAATCTGAGTGCGCCTGTGATGTCAAGGTTTGACCTGTACTTTGTACTGATTGACGATGTGAATCCCGAAAACGACAGGAATGTTGCAATGCATGTGCTGAACAACCATGCATCGCTGAGCGAGGCTGGAAGCATAAGCAGCTACTTTACACCTGAACAAGTGAAGTTGTATCTGAGGCATGCGAGAGGAAAGAAGCCAAGGATGACTGATGAAGCCAAGGATCTGTTGGTAAGGAAGTATGTTGAAATACGGCAGGACAGCCTGGTCCACAGCAGCAATTATATGATGACTGCTAGGCATCTGGAAAGCCTGATTAGGCTGAGCGAAGCACTTGCAAAGATTCATGATGTTGAGCTTGTTAGCAGGGAGTATGTTGAGGAAGCACACAGGCTGATGAAAAGCAGCGTGATCGAGATAAAAGGAGAAGACATAGAGGTGATAGCGAGGACAGATGAGCATCCCGGGTTTGCTGTGAATCATAAGGATTATGTGCGAATAACGAGTTCGCTTATATACCTGATCAAGACCAGGGATCCCATGGAGAGGCATGAGCTCCTAGAAGCGTTTATGTCAGAAAGTGAACCGTACATTGAAAGTGAAAGAGCGTTTCTAGATGAGAATGTCAAGGTTGAAAACGTGTTGTCGTTTTTGATTGCAAAAGAGGGTGTTCTGTTTGTATGCGATGGAAAGATCCATGTGCATCCAAACTATGATGTGTAGTGGTCTTGCAGAGCACCATTATGAGCTGAGCTTGGCTAATCGATCCGGTCGATGTTATGCGTCAGATGAACTATGAAATAAATGCATTTGTGGATGCTGAGAATTTGTTTACGATAAAATATAAAAAGAATATCAGCACAGTTAGAGGCTGTTGTGTGCTGATCTCCTTGATTTCTTCAAACACCGATCTTTAGTCACTCCTTTATTGAAGCCATAATAATGGCCACGTCGTTTAGCACACCGTGTGTCTCCTCTATTGACCAGAGATTAACAAACTCAGGCACGTCATCATATGGCGCATATCTGTAAATCTCATTGATTTCATCTTCTGCTCCTTTGTCTATACATTCAAGCATCCTCCTCATCATCAGTGTTCGCTCATTGACTTCTTCGATCTCCTGGCAGGTTCCGCTCTTGCTCTTAACCGGCTTCTTCATGCACCCCTAGCTGCTGCATTTCTTAAACACTCTATTAAAAGTATACACAATTACAAATAGCACCATTACATCAGCCAAGCACATGCGGCACTAGGTAAATTATTCTTCCGGCCATTATCTCATGCAGAATTGCCTTCCTGAGGCTTTTGATTTCATTTGAACGGAACCATTTGCTGTTCTTCTCCAGCCTGTATCTTGCGTACATGCATACAAAAACTCCACAGTCTGTTCCGTTTTGCTGCTGTGGAATGTCTTTCATCGGCTTGATTGAAATCTTGAATCCATCGCCACACACTCTGCACCATTCAGCACGGAGATATTCAATCACGAAATCCACCACCTGCATGTCAGCAGTGCCTAAGGAATCATAGTACTCCAGCTGCATTTCCTCAACATCCATCACAACAAGGCACCAGTGGCCAGGAACATGAACAGGAATGAATATCAATTTGTTGTCAAAGATATTGACTTCAGAAGTCCATCTCTGTACCCACTCCACTCCCCTGCTCCTTAATGCACTGTAGAAAAACGTTGAGAACGAATGCACTGCTTGTGTAGAATACTTTGAAACAATCTCGAAGTACACATTGATTATCTTGTCGTTCAGCAGCCCGCCATCCGCTAATCTATTTAGATCTTGAGGCAGTAGCTCATAACCCATCCTGCTTATTGGCAATTCATCATGGATGCACACCCGAAAAGCAGCTTCAAACTCATTTGTGGCAGAAGCAGCCAGGCAATCGCTTACATCGTGTGTATGCACTTCCAGCATGCAGTCTTTTTTGCAGCGCATGCATGCAGTTTGTTTTCCACCTTCATCAGCCTGGTTGTACTGACTCATATAAGGGATTTATGATACAGCATGAAACCCTCATGGACTATTTTAGCCATGCTTCGCCGGAAAGCTTTGATATTGGAAGAAAAGGATTCCTAAGATACGAAGAATACAAAGGATACTGCCTGAGCATTGTTAGGCAGCCACTTGAGAAAAATATCATGGGCGACAGAATAGCCTTTGATCAGATAAGGTTCATGAAGGGAGAAACACACATTGACGCAATCTTTGAGTTCTTCTCACAAGGAAAGCAGCATATATCACTCCAAACGCTTAAAAGTGCTGCATCAAAGCTAGATCTCAATATCTCAGATCATGAGATCAAAGACATGATACGCCTTCTCAGCATAAACGGGCTTGTATCCAAGGATGAGTTTTCACATGCATTCGAATAGGGCTCGGCGATTCCACACAAACTAAAGGTAGATTAAAATGTTTATCACTGTCTATAAATGATTCCAGTGTATGGCGATGTATGCAGTCACCTTTGCCCAATGCATTCCAAGTCATCGGTGTCATACAGATCAATCACATTGTATCCGTTTTCTCCAGCAGCATAAACCACCTGATCCTTGAAGCACAGATCAAAGATAGATCCAAGATCGGTCCTGAACAGCCTGAAGCTCTTTTCGTCCCGAATGTCGCCGTGCCCAACAAGCCCACACGACGTGCTAAACACAATCTGATTCAGCCCAAATCCCTTTATGTCCCACACCTCAATGGATCCAAGCGGTATCTTGAACACTCGCATGCCCATTGGAATATTAACAAGCAAAATGTATTCGAAGCATCCTCCAATCACAAAGTAGTTGTTCATGTATAAGACACACAGAGGCGATCCTTCAACCTCGATCTTCGCCAAAATGCTCGTGTTTTTGCTTATTACAATCATGTTTTCAGATCCTATGCACACGACATCGCTTTCAGGAATCTTGTCCAGGCAAAGCCCGTTTTTAACCTTGAATCCAACCAGCTTCTGGTGTGTATTTGCATCAAACGTCATGAACGAGCTGCCACTCAAAGTGTAAACCCTGCCATTCTCGTAACACACATCAAGTATCTCAGCATGCTGCCCAATGCATACATTTTGAAAGCACAGGTCAAGGCTAAGCACATGAACATTGCCCATCTCTGTTCCAACAACAATCTTATCTCCCAGAACCTTCATCCTTGCAATGTCCTCGTTTAGGCAGACATTGTTGATCTCTCCCTCGAACGTCATGAGTGAAATTGTTCCGTCCAAAGACCCAACAATGAATTTCTCAGAGTCCAGAAACTTGCAAAACACAACCGAGTCATCAAAATCCTCCACAACTGCCACCACATCCCCAGTATCCACATTCACTGCAATGCACTTGTTGTTCTTCCCACCATACAGCAGCATTCTTGTACTCGAATAGAAGTCAATGCAGTAGACCTCCTCGTCCATGGGCAGATCCATCTTTGTCTTTATTGCAGCCATAGATAATACTCCAGCATGTGCTGTGATGTTTTCGTTGCGCATCACTCACCACTTACATATAGTATGCTTGTCACTTACACATCTTCATCCCAAGCTCCCCTCCTATCCTATTGATAACCTCCATAGCATTCTGCACATCCTCTGTGCTGTGAGATGCAGACGCACACAACCTCATCCGGCTTGTAAGAATCGGCGTTGCTGGATATCCCACCACCACAACAGCAATACCCTCTGCCATGCATCTTCTGGAAATCTCGCCTATCTTTGCAGGGTAAACTATCAGCACAGGTATTACAGGCGATGCATCATCCCCAAGCACGAAAAATCCTTCGCTGACAAGCATTTTCCTCATAAGAGCAGTATTCGCACCGAGTCTCTCAATCTTGTTCCTCCCTTCTTCAGTGTACTTTATGCATCTCAAGCTTTCCAGAGCCTGTGAGCATGCAAACGGCGGCAGTTGATCGCCATGCATGGACAAATCGCTGTAGAATCTCAGCCATGTCACCAACTTCTTCGATCCTGCTATGTATCCTCCCATGCTTCCAAATGACTTGGTGAATGTGCCCATAAAAACATCGATATCTCTGAAGTCTACGCCAGTATACTCACACACGCCTCGCCCAGTACGGCCCAGTGCACCGATTGAGTGCGCCTCGTCCACAAATATGTAGAACTTGTATTTTTTCTTAAGCTCAACAAGCTTCTTCATGTCGACTATTGTGCCTTCCATCGAGTATATCCCTTCTACAATTACCACGATCTTCTTCCATGCCCTGTGAGTCAGTGGCTGCCCCTGCGAAATGTTGAACACAAGCTTCTCCTCGAGGTCCTGCATGTTGTTGTGCTCAAACACTCTTACTGTGCCCTTGCTGATTCTTGTGCCTGTAATGAGCGATGCATGGTTGAGCTCATCAGACAATATAAGAGTCTCCTCATCGCATAGCACGGGTATGTTTGCAGAGTTTGTTCCATATCCAATAGAAAACACAATGCAATCCTCCTGATACAGAAACGACGCCATTTCCTGCTCAAGCTCGGTTATGATGCTATAGCATCCCACCTCTCGCGAAGGTGCAGACAGCACAAGAGGATACTTATACAATGTGTCTATTACCTTTTCTGTGATAGGCCCGCGATTGCTGCTGAACCCAAGGTAGTTGTATGATCCAAAGTTAAGCAGCTCCACCGTCTTACCCGTATGCTTGAAACTCTCATTGTGATCCACAGAGATACGCTCTATAACCATAACCTTTCTGCCAGGTATGCCAGCAATCGGCCTTTCCCAGCAATCCCTGATTCTGCGGAACAGTCTTCCACTGAAAAAGCTCTCAAAGCTACTGTACAGAGGCGGCATGCCATCATCATGCTTGTACTTTCGGTAGTATCCAGGAAAAAACAACTTTCCAAACGTGTCTCTAGCATTTCCTAGTAGAATAACAACAAAATACGACACATACGTAAGCATCATCACATGCAATGGAATTCTGTCCTTGACCATCCTTTTGTTTAGGCAACCTCTTGCATAAATCTAATTTCTCTGAGCCAAACATTCAAAACACATTTCAACATTTTGATTTAATTAATAGTCTCATTCATATTCTCCTGCCACATAATTCATCTCGGGATAGTATCCTGCAACAACTATTCGTTCGTCATACACAAGCCCCCCGAACTCTCTATACACCTTTTCGGATGTCTCAATATCACCACACTCAATAAAAATCGTTGAGCTTCCTGGCTGTCTTTTAAACCCGTGCTTTAAAGCAGGAACAACCACATTGCGTATATCTCCACAATATTTGCATTGCTCTTTTACTTCGTGCAAAATCTCTTCCACAACATCATCGCATGATGAAACAACATTCAGCAGCACAACAATGCGTGTTCGCTCCTTGCTGAGCGCAACACGTCCTGCAAGCCTTCTTGGTGCAATCTTCGGAACATTTCGCCCAAGGTCCAGTAGAACACATCCGTCATATGCCTTTCTGGACACAAGCGGCTGGCTGCAATCAGCCATATAAACATGGCTTGTAACTCTCACAAATGCATCACAGAAATCATCGTCCATAAAGGTGAATACAAAATACCTTGCATCTTCACACACTCTGAAGCCTCGAAGAGGTGCAATCCTGTCAAGTGCATCCCTAAGGTCAGCATAGTTCACATCCAGCGGTCCCAAAATAATCTTATTTTCTGTGCAGGGAATATCCTGGCAGTACTTGCTTCCGCTCATCTTTACATCAGATTCATTCGGAAGCTCAATATATCTCCTTGGCCTATAAAAAGCAATATCTTTGTTGCTGAGACACAGACATCTTGATGCATCATCCAGAGAACAAAACTCAATTTCCTTCCACTCTTCAACTGTCCTTACTGTAAATCTCTGGAAAAATCGCTTCAGGAATTCGTTTACAGAATTGGTCTCTAGCAAACTCACACACACAATCAAAAGCCCGTTTCTGCAGTCCTCTTCAGTAAAGTCATCTGTCTTTAGCTTTCCAATCATCAAAGGCATATACAGATGCTTGTCGTCCTCTTTAGTAGCATTCATGTTCGACTCCAAAATTTCCTCAAGGTACTCAATTCCATCAATAATGCATCCTCCAACATCAAACAGATTCATTCTTCTAAACCTCTTGTCCAGCCTGATCACCTGCATCAAGGGTCGTTCATCCATTGCAACTTCAGCATGCATGCGTCCTTATATCATGCAATACAGAACAGCCTCAAAGCTCAGCAACATTCTCATCCAAGCAAACAATCTGGGCAAAGTTCTCAAAAAACATCTTCATAAAGTTAACAAGAGTCTCTATATTATCAAGATCAACTTGATTGTGCGACTTAAGCACGAGATTCGGCATCATGATCCTTGATATCCCTTCAATATTCATTTTTCCCTCATAGTCCGTTCCTTTATTCGTGGATATGTCATGCACAGTGTATAAAAAGTTTATCGTTGCCTCAAGAACATGCCTGTTAGGCTTGGGCATCGCTAAAAACAGCATACGGCACAGCACAAGCTGATCTTCACTGTTGCCTACTTTCGAGATCACCAGCATAGTGTCCATCAACTCTTCAGGAACTATCGTTGTTGGGTATTCCCTCAAAACTTGCTTGAATGCAGTAGCCATGTCAATCACGCTGAATCTGCTGGCAAGGCACTGCTTGGCATCCTCATAAGAGACATTATTATCTACACACTCATTTATGATGCCCACACACTCGTTGATTACTTCAATAGAGTTTCCAATCCTAAAAATCCCATCAACCTTGCAATCAAGGCTAAGAATAGTCTCAGTAAGTATGTAAAAGTTCCTTGGAACAAACAGCTCTGCATCATCACCATACCTAAAACTCGTAGAAACACCCTCCCACTCTGTTGATTCTCTAAACGCCTTGTACTCAAAAAACATCCTTGCAAGCTTGCTCTGTCTCAGCCTGAATCTCTGGAATCTCCCAAAATACTTTTTCAAAAGATCGTCGTAATGCCAGAAAAAAATAGACCGATACACCTCAAAGTCCTCATCGCCCAGCCCATTGACCGTTCTTACATCCCTACTCGCTGTTCGACTATTGGCACCTCCTCCCATACTTTGTTTACTCCCTCATCATCTTTTCTACTAAAATTGTACACTTATCAAAACAAATTGACATATTTATAAACGGCACAGGTACTCAAAGCCTTTAGATCAGAAGTCCACCATACGCAAGCCTTTGCACAGACATCAACAGCTGCTGCACATCCATAGCAAGCCATGCTTCAATCAAATACCTTCTCCCAGTGCACTCCATTCAAAAAGTGCACAAAACAGTCGTTATAGTCGAGTGTGCTCACTTCAATCTTCAATCTTTCGCAAGCATAGGCCAACTCCTTTTCATATCCATCCACGTCCTCTCCGCACAGCACCATCCCACTTTCAGCATCAAGAAACCTGAAGCATATATCAAACAGATCTCCCCACACGCCATATGTCTTCTCATTCGTCAAGTAAAACTCCCTCAGCCATCTTTTGATGTTTGAAAAAAACGCCTCCATCACATGGCCTATGCTTTGCTTGACTTCTATGCGGGGCATCCTCGAGTATATCGCAAATCTGAACCTGTCAATCACCATGCCTGCCACTCTTGCAAATCTGTATCCTTTGAGCCTCTCCATGTGATACGAAAGCGCCATCAGAGTAAACAAAAACCTAAACAGAATCTCAAGCTCAGAAACAACCCTCAGCGAAATAAAGTCGCGCAGTACTCGTGGATGGTATTCCACCGTTAGAAGTTCAAGCACAGATCCCCTACAATCACGGCTCCACTTCTTTTCTGAGCCAAGAATCTTCATCACATAGGAATTTAGCGACATCTGTGCAATCTTGAAGCAAAACCCCGCTGTGTGCTTACCATCTTTTATTGCATTCATCTTAACTATTGTCCTTTCATTTACTCCAAAAACCTCGTCGCCAACCTCGTCAAGCATGTCAGCATACACTGCACAATCATTCAGCAACAAATATCTATACATCTCATCAAATTCTCCTTCAATGTCTGATCTCAATAACTCCAATAGCTGTGCATTCAAATACCTATTCAACCCCATCAATCCAACCAGTTCGTATTCCTTGCGAGAGTCTTTGAACACATTTCTCCCTGCAATGCCTCTACCGATGCTAACTACCCTTCCGCAATCGAAAACAACGTCTCGCATCTTTGCCAAGCAGCACGGAACATTCTCTTCAACCAGCACATACCTGTTGCTCCATCTCGATTCCTCAAACCCTCTACATTCCTCATTTATCCTTACCATGAATCCATCGCTAAGAATCCTGCCTTCCAAAACCCAACACTCAATCTCCTCCCTCACTATCTCAGTACAAGCAGAAACAAATCCCTGGTAAAGACACTCAAAGCATGTTATTCTTTCCATTCTTTCGTTAATGTAGTTCAAAATTCGCATTCCGCTCATGCTTCTGATTCCATCAATAACCGTTCTTACTTCCTCAAACTCGTCTTTCCACCCGCCAATAGCTACCACAAGGCTTTCAACACTGCATATCTCCTTTCTGAGCCTTACCATGTCCTTCAGGTATGCATCCACTTTCTTCTCAACACAGTCTGCAATCGCTCCCTTAATTGCATCCGAACAGTATTGCGACTTCTGTATAAACTTGCTGAACACTCGTATGTTGATTCCTAGAGACTCAAACGAACACATGAGCTGCTGCGGATATCCTGTGTCAGCGATCAATACATACTGTCTATCTCGCACACCTATTTTCAAATGAGCCGTGTCAAGCCCACATAGCAAATGGAAAATATTCTCAAGCATAATTGCATGTCTTCCTTCAAACACTCCTCTGCTGCACACCATCTCCGTTCTGCTCATCATTTAGGGCGTAGCCAATCCATCTCCAAATATCATTCTCATTTATTCATTCTCCGTCCTTCTCAGCATACACCATTAGCTACTTGCTCAGCAGTTTCATCCCTATAATGCTCAATATCACATGCAAACACACAGGCATCCTGTCTTATTGCACTACACTACACATCACGCTCTATACTTAAGACCAATGCGCCTCAGGTCAAATGTGCTTGCAAAAACTGCAGGAATCACAAAAACACTCACCAGATACACAAGCATGTTTGCATGAGATTCCAATGCAGAAAACGCTTTCAGCTCAAACATCATGTTCCCTGCCAAAACCAACAGGTTTGAAAACAGAAAAACAAACATCATGTTCGAGCTGCTGAACCGCATCATCAAAGGCACATGCAAATCAAACATGCTCTCAAAAAGCAAATACACCGTCATGTGCAGGCTATGAAGGCCAAGAACCCAAAACACAAATGCTCCATTCCCCAGCCTTCGAGAAGCCTCGTTCATCACACTGAACACAACATACAGGCAGCCAAAGATTGCCGTAATTCCCAGCATCCCGAATCCCTTCCTGTATCTCTTCATATCAGAAAAACATATTTTGCCAACTGCGGTGGCCATTAGAAATATCGAGAGATACGGAATAATCGCAAGCACGCCTTCCTTATTTTTCTCAAGCAGCGTCTCTCTCCTGTCTGAGAGCAGAAAATGCGTCAACCCCGTGCACTTCAGCACTACCTCATACACTGTAATCATGCACAGCCCAACAACAAAATCATGCCTGGATCTGACTATTGCATACATCACGTTCACAAATGCGAGCAGAAAGTAAAAGTTTAGGTGCATCCCATACTCCCTTGGATTCACATTCAATCCAAACTGCTCAACTACAAAATACCTAGTGAGTCCAAGCACAAGAAGAACAGGACACGATTTAAAATATCGCCGCGATTGGCTCTTATATCCTATAATCCCTCCGTTGAAAATAAAGCTGCCCACGCCGATATCCATCAGCCCGATTCCAAAGAAGTGGAACTTTCCAAGCCTTGGGTCAAACATCGAAAAGTCTGCTGCATAAATTGCAATGACCACCAAAAGCGATACTACAAACCGCATCATGTCGATCACCCGTGTTTGTGGATCATTTCTGCTTGTTTTATTCTCAATTCCCGAATAACTTATCATCATCGCCAGGCATATGTAAATGTTTCCAACGCTATCTGGATACATGATTGCAAGGTACTGAGGCACTATACAAAACACAAAATCATTCAGAAGGGTTTTTTGATACCCGGTGGAATACACTAGCAGCGAAAACACACTCAAACCTGTCAATTGGAGTAGCTCAAGCTCGTTTTCTATTCTCATCGACAGGGCATTGCCTGCCACTATGATTTATGGCATGGTGTGTTTACTTCCTGACAAATGAGTACTTATGTACCGCCCATATAATATCATGGCAGCTGATGGTGCTGAATATTTCTTCACATACAGGACAAACGCAAAGGAGAGATGGTGCAACAAACCGCTCCTGGACGTTCTTGAGCACGAATTCAGAACACGTTCAAGGGAGTACTTTTTGCAGGCATTGGAGTGTGGAGTGATAACCATCAATGGCAAGATTGTTGATTCATCGGCGACAATAAGACCAAACGACGTGCTCCAGCACACTGTTCACATCCATGAGCCTCCCATTCCATGCATCAATGTGATCAAGAAAGAAAAAGAGTACGTGGTGGTTAACAAGCCAGCAGGAATTCCATGCCATCCAACAGGTGGGTATCGAGAGTATTCGATCACAAGGGCGCTGTTTGGAGATTCGAAGGTTGCATGCGTGAATAGGCTGGATATGCCTGTATCTGGCGTTTTGATAATAGCGTTTGAAAGCCATACTAAGTGCTTAGATGCAATCAAGGCGGCAGAAAAGGTATATCTTGCTAAAGTGTGTGGAATGTTTCCGGACGAAGTGACTGTTGACAAAAAAATAGAATGTATATCTGGACGATATAGACGTGTGGGCGAAAATGGAAAGGAATGCCTGACAATGTTCAGAAGGCTAAGATATGCAGATGGGCATTCGATAGTTGAGTGTAGACCAGTTACTGGGCGTACACATCAGATTAGAATCCATCTCCAAAGCATTGGGTTTCCGATTGTAAATGATGTTATTTATGGATCTGGAGAGCTTCCGAGTAGTTTACACAGCAGCGAATGCAATGCAAGCATAGATGAGTTTGAAGATAAAAAGAAATACGAATGCATAATAAGAAACTGCAAAGGAAAGAACAACCGTTCATTCATCATCAGAGATCATCACATTTGCCTCCATGCTTGGAAATACATTTACAACGGCACAGAGTATGTTGCACAGATCCCTGAATGGTGTGACCTGTAGCTCTCATGCACGAATACTGTTGCAGCCAGTTCATGCATATCACGCACCCACTATACATTTCACATTCACACCATACATCAAACACAGATCTAATGCTATTAGTATAGGCTAACACATTATCTTGTATGGTTCATCACTGCATCTACATATAAGCTTTACAAAAATACCATAATAAGTAATACCAATAAGAAAATAAATCAAGCTTTATTGAAGTATTTCTTGAGATAAGCTGCCCTTTCCTCCTCCAAAATCTTTCTTCGCTCTGCTCTGATCCTTGCTCCTTCTTGTATCTTCTCCTTCTTCCTCTTCAGTATCTTCTCGTTGCTTCTGATCTGAGGAACCTTCTTTATGTCTCCACCACATTCAGCTCTCAGCATGTTCATGATGTACTTCGATACATTCTCCTCAGTTTTGGGAACATTGAAAAGCTTCCTGAGCTTGTCTACCCTGCGCGGAAGATGTGTGACATCACAGACCACATTCGTAAGCCCGTCTATCTCCTTCTCTCCTGCTTGGATAATAATCAAGTTCAGCACACACGTCTCTTCAGATACTATCGATCCCCTCACGCTCTTGCGCTTCCTGGTTCCTTTTCTCCTGCATCTGTAGCCCACATCCCCCTTAGACAGAAGTAGTCGCAGCCTGTTCTTTGTCAGATGGTCCTTTACCATAGGAAACCCTTGGTTGTCATCTCCTCCTGTTATCTCAACTATTGCTCCTTCAAACTCAGGCCCTATCACTCCTCCATCAAACTGATCTCCTATCTTCTTGTCATACAACTTGATCGACTGCTTCCTGTCAATCTCAAACATCTTCTGTGTTCCATTTGTCGGATAAGCTATGTTCAACTAAAATTAGCTCTTTCTAAATCACCTACCTTCATGTTAAGGGGCTTCCTAATTGTGAAAAAATTGCCTTTACAACCCACATATGCATCTGCCAAGGCTCACCATATTCATGCGCCAAGTCATTCCAGTAGCTCGCTCCCTTCAACCTTATGCCCTGCGTCAAGAATCTCTTTCATGTCTCTAACCATCATCCTGTTCATTTCTTGCATCACCTTTCCTATAAATCCACTTATCGCATCTCCAACACTCATCGTCAATGCAGCCTTCATCCCCATCCCATTCACCAGCATCTTAGCCAATCCCTGTAGCCTGTTCGGAACATACACACTCGACTCCAAACACTCTATAACCTCCTTGATGTACTCTCCCTCAATCAGTTTGTAGAAAAACACAGTGGGCATCTTCAAAGGATCATAAACACTCCTCCTCGCCCTTTTACACACATGGCTTGTGTCTGAAGACCCGCATACATAGCAGAACACATATGGCTCATCTCCAAGATCATACCTCACAAATCCATTCTTTGCTAGCAGCTTGGCATCCTTAGTATCCTGCTCCGCAAACATCGCAAGCCTGCTGCCAATCTTGCACATATTAAACAACGGGCATGTCTTCATGTGTGCATAATGCTCCTTCGCAGGCACATCTGTTGCCTCCCAGCACTCAAGTGTTTTCTTACAGTACACACACTGAACAGTCAAACACTCATTCTCGGCAGATACACAAATAAACCCTGCAATGCACAGCCTCTCAGGTGTTGCAACTCCATAGTCCCTGGGCCATCCCGCAAACGTCTTCATTCTGCTCTTGAACGAAAGCATCCACAGGGCCATGTCCCTTCTCAATAATCATGCATCCACTGCATTACACTGCAAGAACAATACAACAGTACAACAGTACAAAAATACAACAATAAAGAAAGCAAAACTGTGCTTTAATCAACTACCAACACACGTCTTCAACGCAATGCCAACTACTCGGCACTCTTGGAAACATGATCCAGAATCTTGTTTGTAGATCCATCATACTTCTCAGTCTGTCTGCTTCGTATCGCATCACACACATTAGTCGCTATTTCCTTTCCCAGTGTAACCCCGAATTGATCAAACGAGTTGATTCCCCAGCACACTCCCTGAACAAATATCTTGTGCTCATAGTGCGCTATCATCGCTCCAAGTGTTCTTGGCGTAAGCTTCGAGTAGCATATCGTTATTGTTGGCCGGTTGCCTTCAAAACACTTCTCCTTTTGCTCGCTTTTCTGGCCAACCATCAATGCCCTGCTTTGTGCCACACAGTTAGACACAACTATTTCATGATACCTTCTCTCGTTATGCAGAGGCCTCAGAGGCATCAAAAACTCACACAGAACCTTCCTTGTGCCCTGATGCAGCAGCTGAAAAAACGAGTGCTGGCTATTCGTTCCCACTCCTCCCCACACTATCATTCCTGTGTCGTTGCTCGTGGACGGCTTTCCATTGCTCTCCATCTCTGCCTGCTGCAAATACAAGTAAAACTTCTCCATGTACCGATCATACGGGACAATGCACTTGTTGTCGTATCCATTTTCAGAATAGAACATCTCAACTATTGCGTGCATAATCTCTGCATTCTGCCATCCCTTTTCCTTTCTGAACTCCTCATCAACCATGCTCCCTCCTCGTAGCATCTCCAGAAATCCATCAAACCCAACATATAGCGCTATAGACATCCCAACAGCAGACCATAATGAAAATCTCCCCCCGACAAAGTCCCACATCGAAAACACCTGCTGAATTCCATATCGACTGACCTCGTCCACATTCGAGCTAATTGCAATAAAATGTCTGCTTGCAATCTCTTCCCTGCTTCGCTTCAGTCGCTGCTCCATGTATCTCATTGCAAGCTCCATGTTCTGAATAGTCTCAATCGTTGTAAACGTCTTGCTTACAACTATAAACAGTGCCTTCTCTGCATCAATGCTATCGAAAACCTCAATCGTGTCCGATGCATCCACATTCGAAATAAAATGCGCTGTAACTCCCTTCATGCCATATCGCTTCAGCGCACTACATACCATTCTAGGCCCAAGATCACTCCCCCCAATGCCTATATTCACAACCGCCTCCAGTCTTTTTCCAGTGGCTCCGCAAATCTTTCCTTGCTCAAAGTCATTCACAAACTGCTTCATTTTCATCAGCTCTTCATGAACCATCTGCCTGTCTCCATCCAGCTTTGCACTACTGCCATTCTCAATCATGTCCAGAATCTCTTTGTCCCTAAGAAGCACGTGAAGAACCTTTCTGTTCTCTGTAAAATTGATATTTTCACCGCAAAACATTGCTTCAATCTTGCCTTCGATTCCACTCATCCTTCTCAAATACTTCTCAATAGTCTCGTCCGTAAGGTGTGTCTTCGAAAAGTCATAATGCAAATACTCACATCCAACATCAACGGTCTTGCTCATCTTATCCGCTCTGTGCTTATCCTTCTCAAACAGCTCCTCAATCCTTGTCTCCATGCCCATCCACCGCATCCTCCTTATCTTGCAAGAAATGAAACACATGTGCTTGGAACATTTGACAACTACTGCATTGGTGCATTCATACTCAATCATAGTCTTCGGACAACATAGAAGCTCCTGCACTTCGTCGGCATTTTGCTCCTTCCATTTTCAACCTCACTCACTGCCATAACCTCCTCTCCGTACTTCTCACACACATACACTTGTCCATCTATCTCAAACGGCTTATCCAACTCCATCTTCCCAGGCAGATCGCTCACCAGTATTCCATTTGGTGTTTGCACAATGTCATATCCACCAGACCTTTCTTCCATGGGCAGTATAATCATAATCATCCTCATCTACTCCGCCTAATACTGCACACAGTCATATACAATACTATACATCTTGTTACATTGCCAATCCTATAAAAACTCATCTTACTTTATTATCATTTGAATTCGTATCCTTCAGCAACACACAATTTTTCCCTTCTTAAAAATAACATTCTTAATCACTCTGCACGAATACACAGACAGTCCCAGTCTATCCCAATCGTCCTGGTACAACGACCTCAACTCCTCAACCGTTCGTATGTCCTGCGCCAATAGCTTGCTTTCCCATACAGACACACACTTCTCCTTTCCAACCTGCGATGCAACCTCTTCAAGAAACTCCCTAATCCCCATCTCTCCATCATAGTCCTTGGTAGCCGTGCTTGTCGGAAGCTGCTTCTCCCTCAGTGGAATCTTGTCAATTCCATACAGAATGTTCTTCATTGCTCTGCTAGAAAACACTGTAAGGTCAAGCTTGTCCCAGTCTTCATCCACAAGAATCTTCAGCTCAAAAACAGTGTCAATGTCATTCGACTTAAACACTTTTATCCAGTTGCCTGCCGTTTCAGGTGATCTCTTCGTTGCAACAGACACATCAATTGCAAACTCTTCAATCACTACATCGTTGTCATACTTCTTGCTAGGACACTCCAACCCGTCAAAACACTTAATAATCGCAATCCTTCGCTGCTCATCAGATATTCCTCCATCCACATTCCCAAGCATCTCAGGTGAGTTCAGAGGCGACTTGCATATATTCCCAACCCTTGTGTCACAACCACCCAGCTCTTCTTTCCTGCCAGTCCCTTCACACTCATTTGGCTTCACATCCATCTCAGACATAGACTCTGCATCTTCTGTGCTCATCTCTCTATCACCTATCTTGTTAAAGTCATTCCTAACGCCGCTCTTCTCCTTCATAGCATCCACTTCCATCTGCCTAATCCCTTCCTCAATAGCCCGCTCCTCGCTCTTTTCCTCATCCCTCTCTTCGCCACGCCTCAAGTATTTCGACTTCGCATTCTCAAGTCCTTTCGAAAGTAGTGTTACAAGCGCTTCCCTCTGCTCCTCAGACACCACATCCTCCTCAAGCATCTCATTTGCAACATCTTCAACGGTATCCTTATTCAAGTCATAGTCAAACTTAATAAACCTTGCCATGCTCATGAAAAACAGCTGGAACGTAATCACCTCGTCCTTAAATGACAAAAAGCTTATCTCCATGTCGCTTGCAGGCGCAGTAAGAGGAACGCCAGACATACACTCAGACGGAATACACTCTCCATTGCATGTATTGCTTGCACTGAAAAAATGGTGCCTCAGGCAGTCCACACTACGCAGCCGGTCCTTCTCAGAAACCAAACAGTTCATAATCAGATTCCTCAGGCACACGTCATTGATCGAGCTTAGCACAACGGGCGGAACCCCTTGTATAATCGCCTTATACACCTCTGCTGCACTGTTAAACTCCTTGTACGGATATGTCCCTGTGGCCATCTCAATCAAGCACATTCCAAATGCATACACATCAATCTTCTCTCCATATCCCTCTCCTTCAAACATCTCCCTTGCCATAAACTGAGGCGTTCCAACAACCGTGTATCGCTTCATCCTTCGCTCCTTTGCAACACCAAGATCTCCAATCTTCACCTCCCCAAGCGCGGCATTCACAAAGATGTTCTCACACTTAATGTCTCTATGGATAATCGGCGGGTCTTGGCTGTGCATGTACACCAACCCTTCAAGTATGTGCCTCCCCCATTTCTTAATCAGCTTCACATACAGATCTCCAATCTCAGATATATACTGTCTGAGTGTTCCCCCACTCATTAGCTCGGTAATAAATATAAAACTGTCTGCTGTAAACCAGTAGTCAAATATCTTCAAGATGTTTGGATGCGAAATAGACTTTAGCAGCCCTATCTCGTTTGCAAACAGCACCCGTTCTTTGCCATCGCATGCCCTCCCCCCCATCTTTATCTCGTTCCAAGCAACCTCCTTTCCTTCCTCCTGATCAATCGCCTTGTAAACCTTCTTAAACGATCCCTCCCCGAGAATCGCTTGCAGCCTCTTGTATCTCCCGGGCGCCTCTCTATCCTTCTCATGCACGCCGTTTCCAATCTCCACTCCGCGATTGGCCACAATCCTCTCTGCATCAATAACAACCCCTTCAAATAGATCCTTCTCTGCTTCTTCAATTTCTCTACAATTCATCCAGAAACTGCTCCTCCCACCCCAGCATGGATTTTCTTTTTATCTTCCTTCCAAACATTCAAGCGTCTATCATACAAACTTCAAAACAATTATCCAATCTTCCTTTATTTCATAGCACTAAGGATGCATGCATAAACACACAAACAGACCGTCCATGCCAAGCATCGCTAGTGAACAAACATCAATATTGTCTACAGCTTCGCCACCTTCTCTATCAACGACTCTGCTATTTCATCAGCGTCTGATGCATCGTCCCGTCCCTCGCTTGCTATCACCTTTCCACCATGCTCATTCACCACCTCAATCGCCTTGCTAGCATCTTCATAGTAGTTTCCAAACACTATCAACTCCTTCACAGCATTTATCCTGCAGAATTCACACAAAGCATCCATTGCATCCTGCTCAAACTCATTGTATGACAGATCCAGAACAACCCCACTCCTTCCTGTGTATTCACCAGGAAGACACATCGGCACAAACTTCTTGCTTGCTTCCTCTAAAAACCTCTTGACTCCGCTATTTCTCATCATACAGTCCCCAACCCGTAGTTCCTTCATGTACCATCCGCAGTACAACTCACCCAGTCTTTTTGATCCCTCTTCAGACAAAAAGTTGTCTCTCATGTCAAGCACCTCAAGCACATGCTTTTCTAATCCATTCAGAAGGCTCAGCATCGTCACCTCCTCAATCGTGTTGTACTGGATCCTCAGCTCCTTTATCCCATCAAACTCCTCAAGCGCCTCTCGTAACTCCTTTGGAAAAACAAAAAACCTGTTCTGCGCAATGTCAACCACCTCGAGCTTGCCCTTGTCCTCAATGCTCTTCATATATCTTCCAAGTCTATTTCCTCCGATCTCCCCAAGCCCACAGTTGTTCATCTTCAGATGCACAAGACTTCTTGCCTCAGAAATAAACATTCCGAATTCCTCAGGAAATTCAGATCCTATTGCGTTG
Source organism: Ordospora pajunii (assembly GCF_021821965.1). Taxonomy (NCBI): domain Eukaryota; kingdom Fungi; phylum Microsporidia; family Ordosporidae; genus Ordospora; species Ordospora pajunii. The sequence goes on from NW_026848116.1 coordinate 207,269, forward strand.
TCGCTCAGGTCGATCTTTTGTATGCAGTGCTTCCTCAGCATCTTCGAAAGAAGCGCAAGGTTGTGGCACAGTCTCTCCTTGCCAAGAAGCAGAAACACACTCGACAGATTGATAACGCGTAGGCATCTTGCATTCGTAAGCACCTTGCAGATCTCCTCCATGGCCTCTTCAGAAAAGCAGTTGCCCGAAAGATCCACTTCAACAAGCTCTTCGATGTCATCTTCAATCCGTTTCAAAACATCTGCGATATCCTCTTTTGTTGCATACTTCTTTTTCTGGTCTGCTATAGAGAACTTCATCAACGAGGCCTCAGACAAAAAAAAATACATCATGCTTTCCAATTGAGTGCCTGCGGTCTTACAAACAGTACCAGGAAGCAAGCAGTATCTGAGCAAGTTGAGTTCTATAGACCACTAATAACGAAACGCACTTGACCAAGGACAACACTGCTTACTGTACAAATTACTGCTCTAAGATGCACTTATGTATCAAATGGATGTTGGTGTCTGTGTCAAAAGCATTATGCATGCATATATAATCATCATGATAGATTTGCCATGCATTCACGAGCAGACCAGCATGATTGATTGGTTGATGGCATAAGGAGGTACTCTCCTTTACAATAAGTAGCGGGAAGATATAAGCGGTAGTACATGTATCAGCATGCTCGGTTGCAGAGCAGACTTTGGGCTTGATTCGAGCAGCTCTTCTGAGGATTCGCAATGTAACAATCGCCAGCAATGCACAAGAAGAGGCAGAGCTGGTACATATTCAACAAGAATAGCAAGCAATATGAGACAAGGTTGTGCGGATGTTCAGCCGAATTCATCATGCACAGAGGTATGCATGCTACACTGTAAAGCAATCAAGCACAGCTCTGTAGCAAGCCTACAAAAGTATAGCTTTTGTAATGCCTCAAGCACGGATACAACAACCAAAGGCAGCACGGCCACAAAGCAATACAGCAACGAAAGCACCTACAATCGGAATGATAGTGCAGAGGCGGATGAAAACCTGATATCCTTGCAGTATTTGATCATTCAAGCCGAGATAGAAATGCAAAACATCATTGGCGAACGAATCAGCCAGTACATGGAGATTAGCAAAGGCCTAAATGAAAAGAAAATGGAAATCAGGAGGAGAAAGAGAGAAGTGCTGGGCGAAATAAACATTGCTGAGCACATGCAAAAACCCGTGTTTGAGGAAAAGGAATATAAGCATGCATCTACGGAAACACTAGGCTCGACTGACGACAAAATTGAATGTTTTGCTGATTTTGAAACATCCATGTTCGCATACAAGGCAAGAAACGGAACCAAAATGTACATCTGCCCGTATGAAGGATGCACAATGGAGCTGCCTACTGTAAGTAGAATCAAGCGGCATTATATTGTTCATACTAGATTACGACCTTTTAAGTGCCTGAACAGAGACTGTAACAAACGATTTTCAAGAAAGGACAATATGCTTCAGCACTATAAGGTTCACTGTAGCTACACATAATCATTTTGAATCTAATATGTAATTGCTTATTTGTTGGCACTCGCATCTCTGCAATGTGCATGTGGAGATTGTAAATGGACTTGGCTATTGAGTATGCTATGCATATTGTATTTACTGTATGAGCCTAATGTGTAAAAGCATGCAGTATTTATGGACAGTATTGCCGAGGTATTTGCAATTATGTTGCAAGCCATAGTAAAGTGTAGTAAAGAAAAGTTTTAAATTTTTTTGCTCGGCAGGGGCTAATGATTCACAAGCAGGACGATCAGCTAGCATTTCTTGAGGTCAAGAGGATAGTTGGAGTGATTGAGCGTCTGAAGACTGGATGCAAGGAGAAGGTAGACACTATACAGATACAGGTGAATCTCAAGGGATATGATGCCAAGAAGGACAACAAGGTCTCGAAGGACATGGCTTTTCCATACAAGGTGAGAAGGGCGGACAAGGTGGTTGTGATTGCCGACGAGGCACACATGAAGGAATGTACTGAGAAAGGAATACCGTGTGTGCTGATTGATGAGATCAGTGCAGATAACAAGAAATCTGTTCGTGAAAGGCTGTTTAAAACGAACAAGTACTTTATACTATGTCCTGGATACCAGAAGGTATACCAGCTGAAGAACATTCTTAGATGTGGAAAGACTCCGTACATAATGAAGAATGATGATGATGTTTCGAAAGTGTTTGAGCAGGCAAAGAAGTCGTACAAGTTGAGAATCAAGGACTTTGCAGTTACTTCATTTCCAGTGGGGCATACTGGCATGGACTCTGAACACGTATATGAAAACATCAAGTGTGGGATGGGACTGCTTCTTTCGTATCTGAAGAAGGGGCTGCAGAGCCTCGATGGGGTGCTGATTAAGACGAACCAAGCAAGCCCAATAACGCTTTATTAAATCGTTTTATCTTTTGTGGTGTAATACAACCAGATCATGGGGTTTGATTTATGAGTCCTGTAGTGCTGAGCAGAGTCGATTGCCCAGTGTAGAAATAATAAAATTGAATGCCCAAAACGGTATGGTGACGGTGGGGTTCGAACCCACGACATCATACGATAGCAGATCTTAAGTCTGCCGCCTTCGACCGCTCGGCCACGTCACCGAAGACAACACCCACACATATCGTTTGCCAATATCAGCCTCGGGCCAACAGCACAATTCTTTAGCTGCCATTCAGCATATCCATGTGCAATATACCAGCGAAAGATCACTAATCACTAGCATCTTACACTGCATCCCTCATCACACTACTAGTAACACATAACACAATACAGCATTAACAGAAACAGTCAGTTTATTATTAAGCTTTTGGATGTTCCCACCATGTTTTCCATTCTTCTCTTCAACCTCTTGAAATCAACTGCTGAGTTCAAAAACGGCTCCACAACATCAGTGAATATCTTCATGCCATACTTCGATATCCCAAGCTCAAGGTTCGTCATAACCAATCCTGATTCCTTGACATACTCCACATCGTTCTCGGTCTGTGCCTTCAGAAGCTCATTAAACTCATACTTGTCATCATTTCCCTCTGCCCTTTCTACATTCACCATCAGCTTTAGCTTGTTAAAATCCTCATTCAACGAAGGCATTGTATTCAACAGCAGCTGCCCAAGAATCATTGCCCAGAACTCCTCCAGCTCATTGTCGTTTTCTTTGTGATGAATTGCATACATACTAGAAACAATCTCTCTTCTCATGTCGCTGCTCATTATAACTTCAACAGATTGATACCACGTACGGAACTGCCCAATCTTATCACTAAAATGCGCTATTATGGGTGCCATGGATTTATACAGATTGTCAAAAAACACTCCTTCCATGTTTGCAATCGGATTCACTGCATTCATACCTGCTGATGGTGGATACCCGCCATACTTGTCATAGCTGCCGTAGATATCCACCATCATAGGGTCCTTCAGCATATTAATTCCACTCTGTGAAGGCCCGGTCAGGAACGGGATTCCCACATTATTCAGTGCTGCCTCATCAACAACAGGCTCAAATGAAGAATATCCTGTATCGTATACCTTACACATCATCTGGCTCAATAAGATTGGCACCACAAAAGTCCCTCTCATCACTGCAAACACACAATATCGAAAATTTATACTTTCCGACACATTCTGAGACATATGTTTCAGCTTACGGTATCTATTTTCGCTCAATCAGTGTGCACATCTCATCAATCAAATGCATCTCCATGACTAGCACTATTCAACAGATTCATACTCCTGTACTCAACAGCCTGCTCTCCACTCCATGCACAAATACAAATAAATCAATGCTCAGGCATATCATCATGGATGAGCAAAGAGCGAGGCAAACGCAGCCATTCCATACAAAAGAACAAAAAGCGGCATAATCTTCCTAATCTCAATCCCTCGGTGCTTGAATGCCATGAAGTGATACACAGATGCAAATCCAAAGCACATCAATGCTGAAAACGATCCGCCTATGACCTCGCACAGCCTCTCCATCTTGCTTACACTCATTGCAGCTATCAGTGCTACAGCTATTATAAACAAACTGGTAACAAACCTCAGGTGCCTGTACTTCCTTTCGGCAGAGTACTTTGCTCCAAACAGATTCAGAAAATATGTTCTACATGGATGTGTCTGCAACGGAATCGACATCATAACAACAAAGAAATAGAAAACAGCCACTGTGTTCCTTATTCTATCCGGAAGATTCTCAAAAAAGTTTTCCTTCATTGAATCTCCAAGTGCTAGGTAGCTTGCAAGCCCAAATACTATATATGTAAGAGATGCCGTGCCCAGGACAAGAAACGTAGTGAGCTTGAGTGCTGTCTTGTTGTTGGTTTTCATTTCGTTCTGAACAGAAAAGATGTTCTGGTGGCATGTAAATCCAAATACAAAGCTTCCAAGCTCTCCAAACAACTTGCCATTGCTGGTGGCTGTGTGCTGCATCGCTACTACATCGCCTGATTTGGCATACATAGCAATCGATGAAGCCACAAGGGCCATCACAGCAACCAATCCAAACAGCGACGTGTATCTCAGCTTGTCTATCCGGTGCATCACAACAAACGGGAAAATACACACAGCTATTACGAAAATACACAGATTAGGATACTCGTCCTGCATCCCAAATATCGCACTCACTGTTCTAGGCACATTGTTTTTCAGCAAAACAAGATACGCAATGCAAACAAGAAAACACTTTACAGACACAGTAATATTCACAATATTCTGCAGTGGCGGGTATATGTATCTAGCAATTGTGGACATCGAATTGTCCAATCCATAGAAGTCGTTCAAATCGATGTACATCCATAGCCCAAAAAGAGACGCTAGTGCAGAAATCAGTGTCAAGACTATTGTGTACCACGGGCCATACATCTTAAACAGAAACGGATATCTCAAGATCCCGGATCCTATGGTTGTTTTTATGAGATTAATGAATATCGAAATGCTTTCCTTCCTTAGCTCGTTTTTTTTCATATCTGATGGGTCTGGGCGAAACACATAAATCAGCCATGCATGGCCAGTGCATCAACATTCGCATAAATAAATGCCACACATATGGCAGAGATCGAATTCTGATACGCAGTACTGTTCAATAGAATGCTGTGTTCCACCCCTTCTGATGCAAGGAGATGCGCAGCCCAATCAGATCGATGACTCAAGCACATCTGTTGAGCCTGCAACAAGCATTAAGAAGAGTTTATCTCTGCACAGATGCTTCACAGACCCAGAAACATGTGCCAGGATGCAACGAATAATGCATACACACAACCAATTCAGAGAATGCATCCGTGACGGCAATTGCCTGTATATTTCATATGCAGTGGCACTTGCCGATCTTGTGTGTGCTGAAAACCAGCTGTTTGGAACACTGGTAAGTGTATTTGATCGGATAAATTCAAGATTTACTGCATGTGGGATTGAGCAGCTAGGGTTTTCAGGCTTCCATGAAACGTTTGTTGAGGTGCTGAAGGACGTTATGGACGGCACGGTGAAAGTGGAAGACGTTCCACTGTATACATGGTATGACTGTGTGGCGTATCTGAGGCTTGTTGTATCGGCAGAGCTGAAGAGTAATTCTGACGTTTACCAACTGTACATTCCAGACATGGGTGTTGATCAATACTGCTCAACACATGTAGATCCGTTTTTCAAGCATGCAGGATGCATCGAGATATGTGCTCTTTCAAACAGCATACCAATAGCAATTAAGATTGTGGATGTTGGAAAGGACGGTATCGACACATATGCAGATCACAGGGAAAGCATCTCGATACTCTATGCACATAGCCACTTCGAACCGGTGTATGAGCATGAGCATTAGCTTGGCGAGCTATTTGAAACATTGAAATAAATATGATTATGGAAGGGCAATGGCAGTAAAGCATGCAGTAAAGAGCAAAAAAGTCATAAATGTAATGAAAAGGAAGAAGCCGGAGGTGGTCAAGCAAGACATAGAAACAGAGGAGAATCCAAGAAACACAGACGTGTTTCTGCTCAACCATGTGTTTAGGCCTCCATACAGAATTATAGTGGATACGAACTTCATCAATGACTGCATAAGGAAGAAACAGGACATAGAGCAACAACTGATGAAGGCTGTGAATGGAAGCATCAGGATGTGTGTTACAGAGTGTGTTATTGGAGAGCTGGAAAAACTAGGCAGGCCGTTCAGAGTGGCGCTCTCGCTCATGAGGGACGGCAAGGTGCAGAGGCTAGAATGCAATCATAAAGGCACATATGCAGACGACTGCATTTTAAACAGAGTATCTGCTCACAGATGCTATATTGTTGCAACATCAGACACTGCTCTGAAGCAACGAATACGAGCCATTCCAGGGGTTCCGCTGGTAACATACAGAGGACAGAGATGCTTTGTCGAAAGGCTTGCTCTTCCAACATTATTCTAATTGTTACCAAAGCAACGGTAAAACAGTTAAGTAATAATATGTCTCAGCAACGAAACTGCTATCGAAGCATTACAGAAATAATTCTATTAAATGTCAGGTTTATGTCAATAATGTATAAAATACCCACGGATGGTAGATCCACATGCTACAATCAGCATGTTTTCTACCCATCCAATGCCCGCAATGCACTTATCTACAACGATCTTTCGCATCTCATCTCCGCTGGCTGTGTTTATAATAGAGATTGTGTATTGTGATGCTTGTGCTACTATGCCCTGGCTTCCTATTGCCACTGCAGTGCTGAATCTAATTCTTGTCTTTACAACGGACTTTTCGTTATTGCTCACAACCAGCATTTCTGACGACGATGTTCCAAAAACCTTTGTTTGCCCTTTCATGTCTGCTGCCGTAACATTATGGCCAAGCTTGGTTTTCTTGCACTCTCCGCTCAAGCACCATTGATACATATCCCCATCCATAGACACAAACTCTACAGCCTCCTCACTTACTGACGTAAATACAACCTTGGTCTTGAACTCATTCACTTTCTTAAGCTCCTGGCCATGCACATAGCACTCTCCTTGATATGTCCCAATGCAAATCATATCTCCTTTGAATGACATACTTGTCACATCTCCTACAATCTCAAGCAACACTTTTGCATCATCAACACCAACAATCTTTCCGCCGCAGTCATATGCTAGCATTCTATCTCCAATTGCCATTCCTCTTACTCCACGGCATTCAGTTGTTGCTATCAGTGAAATCGCCCTCTCAACACACGAGTACATCCTCAACATCCCGCTATAGGTGCAACACCATATCTTTGAATCCTCACCAACAACTTTCAGAAACATCACTGTGTCTTCAAGATCAACACACACATCCGGCGTGCTTTGATCATCAATCTCATACTCAACAGCCACTCCTTTCTCAATCTCAAGCCCTCTATCTGTTATCCTGCTATCAACACTTCCTTCAAACGGCACTCCCTCAATATACAGTCTGTACTTACCTTCCATTCCAAGTACTGCTTTCAGATATCTTTTGATATCTTCTGCCGTAAAGCTCCTCTCAACATGCAGAGCATCATGCTCAATCTCCGGATGCATCCTATCAACTAATTTGACTAAAACAGTATCCATGGGTCTCTCTGCACGCTTACTTTTCATCATCTACCGACATCCTGCATAAAATCAAACAATTTAATACATATAATACACATACGTCTGCCAGGCAGCATCATCAAAGCCATGCAATCCATCTCGGATCTACTTGCCCAAGCTTAGAAATATCCATCCATTTGCTAACCATCGGTATAACATTATAGGTTCCATCTTCTCCTTTGCCAACCACATACTTCACCTTCTCCACTCCTTCTTTACAAATATTCTCCTCCATCTCTTCTGTACAATCCTCAATCACTCCGCTTCCCAAAACTTTCAATACATCCTCATACCAGTCTTCTTCATTCAGCACCTCTGCAAAGTGATACATAACAGACAGCAGCGTTCCTTCTATCCCCTCTCTTCCAAAGAACTTCTGATATCCCGGGCTTATCACCCCTTCCTCCATTCTCCTTCTACTCAGCACTTCATGCGCATCATTACACACCATTCTGCTCATAAAGCACCCCGACTCCTTAGTAACTACAAGCTTCTTTACATCTCTTTCCGTAATCGAGAGCAAATACATAAATGCCGTATTCATCGAATAGCTCACAAGCATCCTGTCCTTCATCCAAAAATACTTCCCATAGCTCTTATACTCATTCTTGAAATACTCCTCAATGCAACTCTTGTCTTTAAATGTATTGTACATCTTCTCATATGCTTCTTGCTTCCGATGCTTGGTAACATCATATCTGTAGGTGCATGGCTCAATATCTATCCCTTCTTCTCCACATCCTAGACATGATGCTTCCTTCAGTGCTATATTCAATGCATACCTTTCTTTTTGCCCACATATCACTGCTTTCATTTCATTCTCTATGTTTGCATGCACTTCTTCATGCTGTATACATCCTTCCTTCCTTATATTTGGGCACTCACACATTGCATCTTTGCTAGCAACATCCCTAGTCACTCTTCTCAGCGTCCTGTCCTTAAGATCATACCTCCTTCCAACCACATCACTCTCCTTCTCATCCACTTCATACAATGCTGCAAAGTGGTTCAAACACAACAGTACACACTCGTCCACACACATTCCATATCCATTCAGCATCCTTCCATACACATCGCTCATCTCATACACAGGCTCCTTAACACACTCAACAGCAAGATCTTCACACATCATCACAGGCACAAACAGCTTCAGCTCCGCTTCTTTCCTTCGAAGCCTCACATGCTCGCTTACTACCTCATTTACCATCAACGACATCTGTGGCACAACCAGCTCTCTTCCATTACCCCCCTTCACTTTTCGTATCTCATATCTGTATAACCGCCCATCGCTTCCTCTCACATGAATCCTGCTTCTGCCAATCATTTTCCTATGCAAATAGCTCCATCTGGGCTCAAACATCTCAATACCCACCAAACGCTTGTAGTTGCTCCTTATCTCGCAATACTGCTCAAACATCCGATGCTCGTGCACAGACCTGTGTAGCATCATATTGATCCCCGCTTCTCCAAGCCTGTCATTCTTGCAAAACGATTCTTCAACAACCCTCTTCAGCTTGCTTCTAAACTCAACCAGATCACATATCTTCTCAAGAGGGCACAGGCTTCTCATCCTGAAAACACATGACATCACCTCTTCCTTCAGCTCCTTTCCAACTCCACAAAGCGATACATGCGATATCATCTCATTAAGAACACTCACCTGATCAATCGCACTCGGCGCCCTTCTGCCTATCACATGCTGCACTGCATTGTTCAAAATCTTCTCTATCTCCTCATAAACCAGATCCTCCTCCTTAAATCTGCACGAGTGGAACGATTCATAAACATAGCACTGTATCTTCCAAAGCTCCCTTCCATATCTCCTATTCTTCACCTGGTTGTACACCCGCATCACATTCTCCAGAAAAACATCATGATGCCTCTTCTTCTCAACATCACAACATCTTTCATTCCCATTCACCGACCTCATTTTCAATTTGTTCATTTGCATCATAAACTCATTCTCAGACTTCCTAGGATATATACGCATCCTCAGCCTCTCCCTGCACAGCTTCAACGGCCGTATCACTGCCTGCGCATACTCCTGCGCTACCTTAACAAGTATCATCTCGGCAACCCCCACTTCTCTTCTGCTCAGAAGATCAATAAGCTGAGGTACAAAATAAATAAATCTCGACATGTCTGCTTCGCACAGTATCTTCTCAAGCAGACCTTCTTCACATATCCTTCCATCTTTCTTCAGCATCCTCAGTAGCTTCAGTATCCCTTTGCGTGCATTCTTTCCGTCGCTGTATATAACACCCTGCAGCATCGCAAAAAAACTCTCCTCATACACTACGCACTCCTCCTTCTCCGCCTTATTCATCAAAAACCTTCCCCATGCAAGCCAACTTTCCCCAAACACATTGCACACCTGTACAGACTGTAGGTAAAACTTCTCTGCTTCAGAAGCCTTGCCCATCTTCTCACAGAACGTCCCCTTCATCCCAATCAATGCTGAGCACTGCAAATCATTGAAATACTGGATATTCGTCAGATTGCATTGGTCAAGCCCCATCTTGTATTCGCCCTTACCAAGCAGGCATACAAGCTCATGCACAACCTTCTCAAACGCATCACACACCTTAATGCTACTCAAGTCAAACACCTCCCTCAATTGAAATAACGCCACATCGCAGTATCCATCGACAATCGCAGCTTTAGAAAATGCATTCAGTACCTTCGCCATCTCATTCACTGCTCTGCTTGCAATCTCCCTTCGTACTTTCATTCCATTATCATTGCCTCCGACCTTTATACCTGGATGCTGTATTCCTACATGCCCCCTTGCAGCTGCCTTGTTATCCACCTGCATTCTGTCAGGCGCCCCAAGCTTCGAATATGCATGCACTCTCCATGCTTTAAACATTCCCCATATTCCAATCCCATCAAGCACGCATGGCTCCTTGTCCTTCCATCTGAACAAAACCGATGTCAATGTCTCTCCATCCGCTTTGCTGCTCAGCATCGGCTCAAATTCAATCATCTCAATCATAATCTGCAAATGCATCAGCAGCTTCGATCCGATCACAGAACATGCTGGATACCTTCGAATCTCCCTAATCCCATCAGAAATGCATCCTCGGATCTTCTCAAGCGACATATTCAAAAAAAAATCCCCAAACGCCTCGTAAAGTCTCTGCTCAAACCCAGATCCTGCACACACAAGCCCATTAAACTTTTCCAATGCTCCCTGATTGCTAAAATCACACATGTGCCATAGGCACTCCTTTCCAAGCTCATAATCCTTAACATGCATTCCATATTCATAGCACACATCCCATTGCTGCAATTCCTTTGCACACTCAACCCATCTCTTCTGCCACTCGCCATACTCCTCCTTTTCAAACGATATCTTGCGATCACTTGCCTTCTTCTGTACTTCCTCATACTTCACCTGTGCATCTCTAGTCTTTCCAATCTGCTGTAAAAAGCTTCCTTGCATCGTTTCAGGAAAAACACACACGCTGCGCCACATCCCAAGCATCCTATCCTCATCCAAAAGTCTTTCATAAATCCTTATCCTCTGATTCTCGCCAGCATACTCCAGTATCCCATACCATCCATCTCCTCCTGCAAACCTCTCAACCATCCTATCAAACTCATCCTTGCACTCATCTTTTGCATACCTCAGGATACACTCAAACCCTTGCAGAAACCCTTCTACCACACGAGGCATGCTTGCCATTTGCTCAATAAACCCAACAAACTCTCCAAACACCTCCCTATAATCCATCTTCTCCATCCTACATATCGCTCTCTTCAGAACATCAGGCAACACATTTCTTACAGCATCCTGCATACTGTAAAAGGCATCCGCAATCTCATCAACACTCATCCGGTCGCCATACACATCAATTCCCTCAATCCCGTTTTGCAGAACATCTTCCATATTTCCAATACTCAGTCTTAGCTCATCCTCCACTTGATCCATCCTCCATACACTCACATCTCCTATTCCATAGCCACCGCACTTCCTTACAACAATCCTAACATCATCATGCGAATACATCATCATCACCAGAAATACATACTCAACCATTCTGCATTCCTTCCAATCCACATTCAACAGCCATCTAACTCTTAAGCTCTCATTCCGAGGAAGTATCGCATTCAGCAAATCAATGCATCCTCGTCTTAGTTCCTTACTTCTGGAGCACAATCCCTTCATAAAAAACACATGCGCCTCGTCTCCTACACAAACTCCACAATACTTGTACCTATTCACAACAGATAATGCCAGCATCCCTACAACATCTTCATCACACCCCTTTGCAGAAAGCTGCCCAAGCATCTCCATCTTCCTTGAAAGCGGTATCCTCAGGTCAGGCATCATAAAACACACCTTGCTACTTATCATCTCAACATCCAGCAGCTCGCTTCCAAGTGCTTCCATAAGCATCGAACACATCTCACAAACCACACTCTCCATCCCTTCCATTTCACACAGCTCATAAGTTATCCTTTCAATCCCTTGCTCTATCCATCCAAAATACTTCGCACTTTTGTTTTTGCCATACTCTGCAATCAAAAACTTAACAATCAGCAAACAACTCATCAAGTCGCCCTCCACATCCTCGCTCTCATCCACATCCATCCTATCGCACAATACACTCATCAGACTATACAAGCTTGTTCCTGCATACTTGACCTCCTCATCTTCAAGATGCATACACATCTCTTTATAATTCATCATCTTTCCTTTCACTATTCGTTGCATAGTTCCTGCCATAACCTCTCCGCTCATCCAAACACTCAACGGAATAACTTCCAGCACAGCCCTGATCACATCCATCTTATACTCTTCACACTTCTCTCCTTGCATCTCCTCTTCAACCGCCTTCATCATCTTTTCTGTATTCACCTTCTCAGGCTCCAAACTCAAAAGCCCAAAATTCAACCTCAGCTTGCATCCTGCAATCATTTCATCAACATAATCCTTGTCAGAACTCACATAGCCAACAAACATCATAGTATACACATTCATCATTCCTTCTTCACAGTATGCCTCTCCTTCATTCGCCTCTTTCCACTCACAGTACCTATCATACAACACCTTAAACAGCCTAAATCCAATCCTTACCTGCGATCGCACATTAGACTTAATCAGCTTGCATATCACCCCAATAAGCTCCATTCCTATTCTTTTGCTAATCAGCTCGGGCCTCGACATCATCAGTGGAAACAATATCCATCCGCTCGTCTTCGATCGTACCTCAGACCTCAGCACAACCAGCACTATCTCTTCAAACACCCCCGCTCCTGCCGCGTCAACAAGCCTTTCCAAGCAATACACCGTATACCTTCGGTCCTGATAAGGCATCTTAAATAGCATCTCAAAATACATGCTGCTTGCCTCAAAAGTACACAGATAATACAGCAACACCCCCCTCAAATTCACATTCTGAATATTCTCTCGAGAATACTTCAAAAGCTCCTCGCTCCTTATCTTCAACCCAACAAAAAGCTCAACCAGCATGTGCTTGTTATCTCCAAAACACTCCACAAGCTTCACAACCTTCTCCTTGTCCCTCTTGTCAACACTTCTCAACATACACTTAAGTGTTGATGGACTCAGCTTGCCGCTGAAACATCCAGGATCAATCCCGTCAATCATCACAAGCCAAGGATCAACCTTAAACAGCATCTCAAAATCCTCCGCACAGAACTCTCCAATACACCTTCCTATAAGCCTTCGTATCTCATATCCTCCTTTCGCTTTACTCCTCATCTCAGAATACATCCCAAGAATCACTTGCACATCAATAGTTCTCATCTCGTATCCTATCAAACAAAGCAACTTGTATGCATTCAAAAACACCTTCCCATCAAACAAACGCACTCCTTCCATTCGGAAATATGCTTGCGAAATCCTCTCTGCAATCATGTTCTTCATCTCAGCCATTATCCTACTGAAGTCATCCGATTCCTTGCACAGGCTCACACATAGCTCATACACTGCCGACTCATGTATCCTTCGAATCATACATCCAATAAATTGCGCCCCAAGCCTTCCCACACTTGCCACAATCTTTGCATATGCTTTCGTTGCATACTCCTTCCCATATCCATCCAATGCCACATATGCTTCCAATATCTCGCTATACACCGGCTCCTGCCCTTTCAGCAGAAGCCCAAGCTCAAGCGCCTTAAAAAACACCAAATTCCTTTCATCATGCATCATCACCAGAAAATCCTTTGATGTTCGCATCTCATTCAGTGCCTTTATAGCCAACATCGTAATCCTCGAGTCATCCGGCATCTCAAACACATTGTACATTCCAACAAGCAGGCCAATCACCTTGTAATCATGCCTTTCATTCATCCTTGCCTCCACTTGCTCAAGCAGCATCTTCCTTACATCAATAGGCCTCTGCAAATACATCATTTTTATGCACTCAGTCATATCTCCATTCGCATGCTTCATCACATACTCCATCCCCTTCCTTATCTCCTCCGCATTCTTCGAGTACTTGATCACTATCATGTAAAACTCATTCATCCAATACATCAGCTCGTTTCCTTCGTTCGCAAACTGATTTGGCCATGCATCTTCGTTTGTGTAAATCCACTGCATGCATCTGCTACACCTCACTTCAGGTAACCCCTCTATGCACATCTCTATATAGTCCCTTGCACTCAATTCACTCACACTCCTCGCTATCCCCCTAATCTCAACAATCTCGTCTCCTCCACTCCTCTCACACTCACATCCTCTTGCTGCAACTTTCGCAGCATCACCATGCCCATTATATGCTCCTTCAATCTCCTTCAGTTCTTCATTATGCATCGCGTTGTCAATAAACTTGCCAATCAGGTATCTCATCTCAGACTCATCAAATATCTCTCCTCCATTCACTACGCAAAACACAAACACCTCGAGATGCCTCACCATCATCGTCCGGCTCCAAATCACATACTCGCTTTTCAGAAACTTAAATATCGCTCCCTTGTGCCTGCAAAGTATCCCTGGCGCTTCATTCTTCATCACCTCCAAAAGCACTCGCTTAGAAAACTCAACCACTCTTCTATTCACATCATACAACCTACCAACAAATACCCCAAGCTCTCCCTCTGCATCATCATTTCCCAGGCCTTCCAGCCTTGCACATCTCCTCACCATTCCATACTTGTACCTCAGTATAAAAACCACAAGCTTCAATGGCACTTCATAGTCATCTGCCACAGGCGGTATAAAGTGCCCATACACACTCGAAAACATCTTCCCACACATCCTTAGTCGTACCATCTCCCTTACCGGCATCACTGCTGCTAAACACAGCATTCCATTCATCCCTGCCTCCTTGCTCCTCTCGTCAGATAGCTTGCACAGCCCTTCAAGCTTCAGAAACATGCTTCCGTAAAACTCATTCCAAAACCCTTCACTCTTCCTTCCAATCATTTCATATCCTCGCTGCACCATCACCAAAAACACCATAAACGGCATCTTGCTCCCAACATCCCCAAAAGACTCAGCAAGTGCATCAAGCAGCACCTCGCATTCAGGTAGCATGCTTATCCGTTCATCCCTTCCCTTGTAAAACATCACAATCTTGTTAATAAACCCCAGCCCATATATACTGTGTAAGAGCCCTTGTGCATCCTCCTCATGGCTTGTTCCGTAGCAGTTAAAAAGCCCAAGAATCCCATCATACATGCATTGCATATCAATCCCCATGCCCAACAGTCTCATATCATTCCCAACCATTCCCGTGTATACATGCTCTAATACATTCAGCACAGCAACTTCTGAATTGCTTGTCTCCCTGACAATCTCCCTCAAGTTGCATATCACCTTTTTCTTTTTCACTGCATCTATTCCAATCATACCATACAGCATTCTTGCAACAAACTTAAACGCAATTCCTTGCTCCTCTTCTCCAATCTTCCTCCCGCACACTCTTCTAAACCTTATAATCGCTCCTTCAGATCCAAAATCCATTTCTCTGTACTCATATCCTCCTCGGAGCTTCTCCACGGCTTCAAAAAATAAACTGCACAATGGCACATCTCCACCAACCACCATTCGCATTACGTCTCCATTCACACTCCTTCCATCCCCTTCGCCATGCCCTATAAATACCCTATGGTAACTTTTCAGCTTGCCTAGGATCTTCGAACACAACAGCGACGTCCTTCCATCTCCCAGACCTTCATACACACCCTTAATAATCCTTCTCCACACATCTTCAAGCCCTGCAATCCTCTCCTGCTTCGAAAAATCAAGCACATACACAAGAATAGACAATGCCCTTATCCGCGTGCCCATGTCAAGCCCCATGCCCTTCTCAATCGGCCTCACAAGAACATGAATGTCGGCCTCAACAAGATTCACACTCACTGGTAGTGCAAATATCAACCTTACAAAAATCTCCTTCTTCTGGCTGTCATAGAGTCGCATCAAGTGTTCAACAATCCGATGAAAGTTGTCAAAAATATACTTCTGGAAAAACGCACTGCTCTCAGGTATCCCTCGGAATGCTTCAAAAACCTCAAGCAGAATCTCAAAGCATCTCATGTTCCTTACATCCTTCGTCATAAGAACAGATATCATCTTGTGCATCAGAAACACATTCGTACGCTTTATCTTTTTTGCATCGTTGCTGAAAAAAAGCACCAAATGCCTCACAACCCGCTTGATTCCCTCGGCCTCGCCCTTCCCAAGCTCTGTAAGAATCCATCGCAACCCATACGACACAACAGGATTGCCTAAAATCGCATTCTTACATACTGCCTTCCACACTCCAATAAACCTCTCGCTCCTAACCCACAACTCAAAGCTTCTCTCACAAAAACATTCCGAAATATCCATTGCAACATTCTCCCACAGCATGCCCAGTACCGAATAGAACTCTCCCACAACATACTCATTCCAGTCAATCTCACACAAAAACACGCCAAACGACCTTTCAAACATCCTACGCAGCACATGGATCTCTGTGGTCGAAAACCTATCGATGCCTCCTGCTTTCTCAGCCATTCTGATCCTTCCTATCACCTCCTTGAAGCAGCACACAAACAAAAACACCATCTCTTTCAGCGATTCTCTGCTCTCCTTGCACACATTCAGATTCTGCATTCTTGCACATGATCGCTCCGCTCCGTCTACACCTCCTTCTTTCCTCTTCTCACTCACTTCCTTGTATTGCTTGCTTATTACCCCTACAACCCTGAAAACACCTGCAAATATCGTGTCTAGGTCATAAAAACTCCTGATATACACCGGGCTCATGTCATCAGCATCCCCAATCCTTGTTCCAAAATGCTTCAATACCGTGTTCATCTCCTTCAAACACATCTTCATCAGCTCAATATGCACTCGGAGTTTCCATTCATTGCTTTCTATCCCCTCGTTGCACTGCTCGTTCTCAATCTCATTGCATGTTTTCTCAGCCGAGCAGCAAACCGTCACAACAACCTCAGACACCCGTATCGCAAAGTCCATGCCCGTGGACTTACTAAGCGTATCCCTAAACAGCCCAAATAGTTCAAAAAACATCCTGAGCCCACTCATCCCAGAGCCAAGCATGTCCGGAGAAAACAGAAACGAGAACATGTCAACCTTCTCCATTGCAAGCAGAAAAGCATCCTTGCTTGCTGCACATATCTTCCCAAAGAAGTAGCATATCTCCCTTCGCATCTCTAGGCATTCAGGTGGGCAGTACGCCATCCCCACCAGTGCGATATCTGCTACAAGCATCTGGTATGCCCCCATCCTCATCAGCACTGAGGCATTCTCGCACGTAAGCTTCAGCAATCCACATATCATAGAGCACATCTCAACACAAAACACCCTTCTGCGTGCTGCAAGGTCCATAAATCGTCGGTTGTCAATTGCAATCCTAACATGCCGATACGCCCTAGCAAGAAACTGCTCGAGTTTCATTTCGCAGTGGCCTACGCCCATAAAAAACACATGCACATGGTCAAACATCTCGCCAATTGCAAAAAGAGACATCTCAATCAGCTCCTCATCCCCGGTGTCAATGCTGCCAAACAGATCGTGCATTACTCCAAGCATAACTGCTGCATGAATGTCCCCTAGCTCTCCAGATACCACTCCTGATCGACTGAGCGAACTCAGTAGCTTCATCGCAAGAATCATGTTTGGCAGATTGTCGTTCTTCAATGCCACATGCAGCAGCTGCACAAGCTCCGTTCCATGCGTCTTTCCAAGCACAAACTTATTCAACACCCTGAGTACAGTGTACCGTGCCTCGTTTCCACCCGATGTAAACGGTGCCTTCTTTTCAGGTTCTGCGCTTCCAAGTACCTCAATTGCAAACACAACCAATCCCTCAAGAAAATCATGTGGAAAGAAACACACGTTGAGAAATGCCTCGCTTTCGACATACTTCTTTAGCTTGTGTATCTTCATGTCGTTCGATTCAATACCCAAAAAAAGCTCCATCATCATGGGCTGCTCCTTTTTTCATTATTGCCGAAAAAATTGCTCTGCTCCTGGACTTCCAAAGAAAGCCAGAGCCTGTGCAGTCTTGCCTCTACATATATCGAAGCAAAGCACAGCCGCAAACGCGCGATAGAAATGCATCAACTTGCTACAGATTTATTTAAATTATACTCACGCCGTCCGTGCATCTGTTATGCATCGTTCCAAATGCTTTGCGTTCGGGTGAATGGATCATCGTCTATTGGCTTAAACGCATTCTTGCATCACAGAGCATCCATGTCCTTCATCATGCCTCTGAATGCAGCAAACATCTTTCTTTTTGTGATGATGCGAGCTTCTTCGCTCTTCAGAGCATCTTGCAATGCATTAAAATAGCCACGCGCCTCTTTATTCTCTCTTATATGCTCGATGTACTTTGTAGGAATCTTGTGATGCGGGGTTCTTTCTTTCAATTTGTTGCACAGCTCGATCATATCCTTAACTGTGTCCACAGGAAACGCCATTTCGTTTCTGTTCTCGCAGGTCATGGCCAGAGACTCAAGCTTTGATGCTATTGCAAGACAGATAGACTCTGCATCAGAGGTGTCTATTTCGTTGAAAAACTTGACGATTGCGCCGCTTGCTTCTGTTTTCATCAGGGCTGCGGTATATTGGCATGTATGGCATATTGCATGTGCCAGAACGTACAATACACATTCTTGTGATTGGCGCAGCCCATGGAGCAGCAATTCATACTAAGGCTGCATGAATCCATCAGGCATGTGGTCGACTTGAAAGAGTCGCTAATAGACATCCAGAGCAACGGAAAGGCCGTCTTGACGCACAAACTCAAGAAGTACCCGTGCATTGTTGTAAGGCTGCCGTGCATTGTTGAGTCACAGAAGAGCATGGACAACAGGCAGTACTATAAGGTGGCAGACATCTCGGCGTTGGTGGTTGTGTATCCGCATGACGGATTTGATTTTGACAGAGAGCGCGAGATACACGAGATGTGTGGGCTGAGTCCTCCATTGAAATATGCAAAGGCAAGGCGATTCAGAAAGCGAAGCAGTAAGATTGAGCATGTTGAGGAGATTGAGAGGAGGGTGAATGAACTTCTGGAGAAGGACATCCGAGCCAAGAGCGTTGAGATCGTGTCGAAGGATGACAAGGAGGTTTCTGACGATCTGGACACACTTGCAGCAGAAATTGAAAACAAATTTGTTGACAGGATTGAAGTGTTGGAGAAGGATGTGCATGATGAAACGGATGTGTATGTAGAGTTTAAGGAGGCGGAGGAGAAGTTGAAACAGCCACGAAGCAAGGAGCTAGAACTTCTTGAAGGGAGCGTAGAGGAGAAGAGGAAGCAGGTTGAGAATGCACTGAATCCCATTCTCAAGAAGAGATTTGAGTCCCAGCTCTTCACACTTTTAGGCGAGTTGGAAGATCTTAAGAAGCGGCTAGGCATTGAATGAATGCGCAACTGAATGGATAGGGCATCTATGGGATGCAGAGATGAATAAAGGGAAATAAATACTGTATTGTGGTTGAACGAGTCCTGCTTTATGCTTTGATAGAGTTGCCTTGCATTTGAGAAATGGTTTTGCAAGGCCGAAAAAATTACTCCTTGGGATTGAATGAAGTCCAACATGAATCTCAAGATATTGAAGTTAGCGGTGGTGGAGATACTGGCTCAGAGTGGATTTGATAGGACGACGGACCAAGCACTCAATGTGCTTGCCGATGTGATGAGGCTTTACATTGAACAGCTTGGGCAGCGAATGAAGCAAAGGCACGAGAAGGGTGTTGTTGCAGAGCTGATGTACGGGATTATTGTTGATGAACTGTATGACGAGAGTGAGTACCAGATTGCAGAGATGCTTTCGTTTCTACGCTACCAGATTACGATCAAGAACTATCTCAGTGATAGATACAATGTGGGAAGCGAGGAGTCGATTCTGCATGTGCTGAGGATTCTTCCGAAGAATGCACAGCTTCGGATGCTTATGAGGAGTGGGGGGAGCTTGAGCGAGATCAACAAGGTGGAAAGGGATGCTCATGAAGAGGGCCTGAGCATTGATGAGTTTACCAGAGGGTTTATAGAGTCGAGCCTAAAAGAAAATAGTAAAGGGGAAGATGAAGAGTATAAGTTTCAACTTGTTAGTTTTATTGGAGAAGAGGAGGGCATAAAGAAGGTTCGAATAAGCGATGGAGAGTTTAACGAGATATTGGAGGGAAGGAAGGAGAGGCATGGGTTTTTTAAGCAGCCGGTGTCTTTTGCAAGTGATTTCTGTGCGTGGAAGGACCGGCATGTTTTCAAGGAGTATGAGTGATGCTTTGCGGCGGGAGATTAAATGTATTTCTGGAGCATGTGGAATGGAGAGGTAATTTAGTTTGTTATTGAGAGGAGGGGCAGGACCCATGGGAAAGTGCCAGAACTGTTCATCGGAGGAATTCACAACTGACACGATGCACGGAGCAGTGTACTGCATGGTGTGTGGGATGGTGCAGGAGGAGAGCGGGATAGTTGCAGCATTGAATTTCAACACGGAAGGGTGCAAGGCAACGCTGAATGGGCAGATTATTGACATTCAGTCGCGAAATGTTGGGACAGGATTTGTTGATCCAAGCTACTATATTAAGAACACTATAAGTGGGATATGTGCGTCGCTTGGGCTTGGCGGAGATCACATTGAGTGCTCGTTCAGATGGTACAAGCTGCTTCTGCAGCACAACTTGAGCAAGGGAAAGTCGATACTGTACACGCTGAGTGCGTGCATATACATTGTGTGCAGGCAGGAGGGGACGCCACACATGCTGATGGATTTTTCGAATGCGCTGCGCATTGATGTGTTTAAGATAGGAAAGAGTTTCTTGAGGATAACGAGCATGCTGAACATAGACATACCATTGATTGATCCGTCGCTGTACATGCCACGATTTGTGTCGCGCCTGAGGTTTGAAAGCAAAGAAGTGCTGAGCCTGTCGCTGAGGTTGATCAGTAGGATGAAAAGGGATTGGATAGTAGTTGGCAGAAGGCCGAACAACCTGTGTGGAGCAGCGCTGCTGGTGGCATCGAGGATAGTCGGGGAGGAGAGAAGTATCTATGAGATTGCCAGGACGGTTCATGTGTCTGTGAGCACAATCAATAGAAGGCTGAAGGAAATCGGAGACACAGAGAGTGCAAATCTTAGTATTGAGGAGTTCAATGCAACATGGCTTGAGAAGGAAGAGGATCCTCCGGCAGTTAAGATGATGAGAGTGATGATGGAGAAGGTGAAGGAGCTTGAGTCGAGAAGCAGTGAAAGCATTCCTTACTCAACACCTCAGAGCAGTATTGATAGCGAAGGGTCGTATGATGAGGATGAGATTGATAGAAACATTCTTTCGCCTGAGGAAAGCAGGAAGAGGGAGATAGTGTGGGAGGAGATGTATGGAGAGTTTATGAGTGAAAGAGAAAAGAGAATGAAGAGTGGGGTGAAGAAACATAGAAAGAAGAGAAGGGTCGAGGAATACGATTCGATTATTGATGCATTCAGAAGTCTTGAAAAGAGGATGTCTGGGAAGTTGAACTATCAGGCAATTGAAAGCATTTTTGACAATCTGTGATTTATAGATCACATTTTTAAATAAAGTACTGGATTGGATTAACTGTTTGCTTGAAACTTGGTAGAGCATGTGTGATATAAGTATGTAACGCATACTTTGACAGTGTAGCATGGCAGATAGCATTACTAATGAGATAGAAACTGAGATTCAGGAACTACAGGATGTATTGAAGGACGAGCTTATGAAGCAACGAGAGCTTGCGGATGTGGAGGAGGGATTGCTTGAACAGACATTCACATTAGAGAAGACAACTGAAGAGCACAGAGAAGTGGCATCGGCAACTAAAGCAAAGATGTTTTGGAAAAACTTCAAGTATTTCATTGTTGGAGCAACTGCTGGCGGGCTGATTCTGATTTACTTGCTTTTTATCATTCTGTAGCTCGCATACAGTATATGTATATGTATAGGTATGTGGAGCGAAGTATGCACATGCATGCATCAGCTTGGGATCAGATAATATTTGAGCATGCTATAAATCGAATCAGCCGATCCTTTGCAATTGCTTATTCTATTCTAAAATTGGTTCTGCATGTTTTATTGTAGCACGTGCCTTTTGAGTAGGCTTGGCGATTGATATCTATCAATATTGCCTAGGATTGGAAGCTAGCATGATGCCAATGTAATATGCACAGGTCTAGCCATTAGAATGCATAAGAATGCGTTGCTGAAGCATAAATGTGCATCCATAATAGCGATGTAAAGCACATGCACAGCCTTTGCATCATCGACTGTGCCTTGTTTTCAGCACAAATTCAAGAATTCCGGACCCTCCTTAAAATGAAAACTAGGCTTGAGGAACTCCTCTTCAAGCTCAAGGGTGATCCCTCAGTCATGCCCGAGATAGAGTACGAGGTTGGAAAATACATTAATCACCAGGACCTGTCGCCTGTCAAGGCACTGCTTGCATCTAACACAATGGAGACTGTTTTCTATGCATTGAAGGTTGTTGAGCAGCGAATCAAGGCCAAAAAGATGGCAGGCGTATCTTTGAGAGAGGAGGTGGAGTTTATGAAAGATACGGTCAAGGAGGTAAAGACAAGGAAGTCCGCACAGGTGTTTGCCATGCTTGGCCTTTACGAATGGCCTAAGGAGTTTCCTGCGTTTTTTTCGATCATAATTGACTTTCTTTCGTATGGAGACAAGATGGGATATATGATATTGGAGAACTTTATGTATCTATGCAACTACAGCCAGGAAATCAACGAAGAGAGGAAGAGCGAGCTGAAGAAGGGGTGTGCGATGATGGCAAACGCATACATGCCATTGTTTGACGACACGATGGCCGAACACATTATCCCGATTCTCACCGAGTCTCTGAAGATGATGCCAAAGACATTTGATTGCAGGATTGTGCTTAGGAGGGGGGCTGAGTTTCCCAGCAAGACAATTGAGTTTCTATGTGATGGAATGGGCATGCTGGATATAGAGGATGTAGTAGAGCTTATATCGAAGATGGAAGTGTGCCAGGGAGTGATAATGTGCCTGAATGGACTAAAGGATAAGGCGCCGAAGATTCGGAATGTGTGCAAGATGTATGACTATGTGTTCAAAGGGCTCAGGAAGGATGTGTATACGTTTGGTGCATCGATAGAGTTCTGGACGAAGCTTTTTGGGCAGGGTAGTACGCCAGAGCTTGTTGCAGAAGTACTGACGGAGGTTGTTTCGATATATCTCAGCATTGATGAGTATCAAAGGCAGGAGGTTGAGGGCGAGGTGTATGGGTTTTTCAATGTTGTGTGTAAGAACTATTCGAAGTGTGCTGTTGAGTTTCTGAGCATGAATGGGGACTATATAGGAAGGAAGCTTGCACTTCACTTTATAAAGAAGGTGTTTGGTGCGCCAGGAATGGAGTTGATGAACGATGGACTGGCACTGACGTTCAAGGATCCTGTTGTGTGCTGTGGGCTTGCTGTGTGTAAGAAGGACATCTCAGCAGTGGAGTATATTCGGTACTTTGACCTGAACGAGAAGGAGCCGTGCAGGCTGATAATCAACATTCTGGAGATGTTTGAGCTATCGGATGTGCAACTGAACCAGATACTGGGGCAATGCGATGTCAAGGACAAGACATATGCAAACGATGTTATTGCTGAGTGTCTTATGAAGCTTGGGCAGGAAGAGCAGTTTTGTGGAGAATGGACGCATGATGAGCTCATGAGACTTTTTTTCTATCTTAAAAAACGGCCTGAGAGCTTCCAGCACTATGCAAATGCATACTTCAATGTGTTTCTGAAAAGGGAGCCGTTTGATAGATGCTTTGCCATTCTTAGGATGTTTGGAGGCATTCCTAGCGAAGTATTGCAAAAGATATATCATGGCATAGACGCTTATCTTCTTAAGGATCTGGGACACTTCAATAGGGATCTTCTTGGATACATTGATGAACAGAAACCATTTATCAGAAAAGAAGTGGCAAGGCTTGTTAATGAATGGAAAGACATTGAAGATCCTGAGGATCATATTTCTTGTACAAAGTCGCTAATACAAGCAATTGGGCATTCGATTGCTCATTTTAAGAGCAAGCATATGATTTATCCGTGTATAGATGAGCTTATTGAGATTTTACAGATTGATGATCCTGGTGTGGTAAGGAAGGTGTCGGAGACATTCGGCATATGCTCGAATAACTTTGATACATTTAGAGCGGTGTATTTGTTTGTAATGTCGTATAATTCTGGAGCATTGGAAAGCACGCATCCCTCGATTGTGGCCTCTTTAGCAGTATGTATCATGCAAGAGGACGGTGCAAAGGCATTTGCTGAAGTGCTTGGAATAGATCTGCAGAAATGCATCAATTTGCGGGAAGATGTGCTGAAGTCCCCCACAAAACGATCGCAAGCACTTATCAAAGTGTTTTTGCAAGATTACAAGGGGAAGCCACTCAATTCTCTGTATGCAAATACCTTCAAGGTTGAAGGTCAGCAATTTTTCAAGAAGACGTCGAAAAACGAAACCAGTGCCACTACTGAGTTTGAAATCAGCAGGTCCTTTTTTGAAAGTCAAATCCAATAAATCTTTAATTGCCAGAAGCTCTTATTAGGCCTGAGGATTGCACGATACAAAGGACAGGTAGAGTCTTTTCCTTCAGTCTTTTTCCGAAAAACTTAAGGATGGCAGCCTTTGAAGCATCGATTGATTCGCTTGGCTCACAAACAACATAGTCTTCAGTCAGTTGCATTTGTCCATCCTTACAAGCAACTGGCAAGAGCTCTTGTATCTTTTTGTTTCTCACTGCTTGCTTTTCTATGATGCCGCGATGCTTGGAAACATCGTTTTCCTCAAGAAAGTCCATATAATGATATGACTTCACCATTTCCATTGCGCTTTCTCCTCCAAATATGAGAAAGTAGGTTCCCTTTGGCACTGCTGGCATGTTGTACATTGCGCTTGCCATCTTCTTCCTAACGAAAAGAATTTTTGCTTTGCCTTCAAAATCCTCCCTCATCTTCTTAATTGCAACATTCGGAAGATCTGGATTTGTGACAAATGCCACAAACGAATACTCCTCGGCATACTTCTTGATTTTCTCCAGATCATTACTCCTTCTTTCCTTGTTTTTCTTTGAAACGGTTCCCATGCTCAGGGGATATGTATTTCGATTATTCATCATAGCATCCATTTTTGCTATTCATCAAGATATACAGATATTTCCCATGCTTCAAGTATAGCATATAAAGTGTATTTACTTTTAGCAAGGCCCTACGATTGTGATTTATGCTCTATATGGTTGTACTATATGTTTCAGATAACACCGGTGCTTTTCATGATGATCACTAGAATTACAGATGAGACAATAAACATCACCACTGCAAACCATGTCTGCACAATGCTTGCTTTAAGATCTCTTGCATATGTATCTACATGCATTGGTTTGCTTGGATTGAGTATCACAAAGTAGGTTTCATCATCGTCTGCGTGCAGATGTAGATTGCTTTTTCTTAGCTCTTCAGCTCTTCTGTCTATTTGTGCAATCAGCCTGCTCTTGTGCTCATTTCCTATAATCAGGTTCAACATATGGCTTCTCCACGCCAAGCTATTATATTGTTTAAGGAGGATTAAGGAGTGTGCTCGTCTCCCTTTATTTGAAAGGAGATTTATATATCTAGATGCCTGATAGTGGTGCTGAGCATAAGAACAGGGAAGGCGCTTTATCTGTTGTTTTCAAGAGGCGTACTGATGTCTAATGCTGAAATAAAGCAAGTTATGCCTTGTTTTTGCAATTTTCTGTTTCAGGTTTTGTTTTTTAGTATGAACAGGGGCAACAGTATGGCCTTGCTTCAGAAGAGATTGAATGCTTTCTTCAAGTCCAATCAGGAACGAATCCAGCACAGTGACATAACAATTGCAATGGGGAACGAGGCATGCGACCTCGACTCATTCATCAGCTCTCTTGTTGTAGCATATGCAGAAGATGCGATCCATGTGGTCAATATGAAGAAAGATGTCTTTATGGCAAAGGGTGAACTGATGTGGGTCTGCAGCAAGTTCCACATAGATGTCGATGATCTGGTGTTTTTTATAAAGCCTTCATTACACTTTTCTAAAAGGGCAAGAAAGCTGGGCGCATACTTTGAGTTTGGAGGCGAGAAGCATCTGGTAACAGGAAAGAAAATCAAGCTGCTGCTGACTGACCACTGCAAGCCTGCAGATGTGTTTGATGACTGCGAGGTTGAGCTTATAATTGACCACCACGCGCTTTCTTCATATGTTTCTCCAGCAAAAAGAATGTACATCGACCTGGATGTTGGATCAGCAACCACGCTGGTTTCTAGATACCTAGGAGATGATCTTACCAAAAAGACACACTGCAGTACCCTTTCGAAACGATCGAGCAGTGCAGGGAATGTGGATCAGGAGACGCTTTGCTCTGCATTTGCAAGGCTTCTGTTGATTCCCATTCTTATTGACACAGGATACCTGAAGAGGCGCACAAGCCATTTCGATGTCTTTGAATATAGGAAGTTGAAGGCGATGGCTGGCATAAGCAAGAAGGAGCTAAAGTGCATAATCAAGGAGTTGAAATGTGCAAGACACAATGACCACGAACACGAAACAAGTCTTATTCTCCAGAAAGACTTCAAAATGTTCAACCATAAGAAGTTTGTCTTTGGAGGATCTACAGTGAAGTACTCGTTTGAGGACTGGGTGGACCGAGAGGGTAAGGAAATATCAGGGGTGCCTCCAAAAGAGATAGGGATGGCACTGATGCTGCAGATAGAAAGCTTCCGCAAGTCGATGGGATTGGACTTCTTCTTTGTTGCAACGAAGAACAAAGGAGTTAGAAGCATAATATTTTCGAGCTTTCCATTCATGAAGAGCCTTGTGAGTAGGAACGGATTGAAAGCTATGGATTACAAAGGACTTGAGTACTACAATGCAAACAAGAAGTTTACCAGAAAGATACTTGTCCCAGAAGTGATAGATGTTATCGATAGCTATGCTCAAGGAATGTCCAGCAATCAATAAATGCATGCTTGATACAATATAATATTGCTGTAGCCTCACAATACTTTTGCTATTGCTTAGCCAAAGATAAATATAACTGGTCCATGCGAGAGGAGTAGCAGCGTTATATAAATCTCAAATACATGCTGTTGTTGCCATAATACTTCATAGTTTGTTTATTACAATACACGGGTTAACTGAATGGGCCCGATGCGGTTTCCGTAGGCATATCGAGATTCATGTCTCTATTAAACGAAATGTCAAATGCTTTTCTATAATCACCTGCATGCAGGCTGTTTCCAGCAGCATCAGAAATGTCTCCAATTCCTCTACATTCCCGTGCATAAAAGTCTTGCTGATGCATCGGCGCTGTTGGCCCATTCATCAGTATTCGTTCATTAAACATTTGCTGTTGCATATACGCATCCTGCGGCTCAGAGTCAATGTCAATGCCTTCTCGGCTTTGCATTTTCTCTGATCCAATGCTACTAAAAACGTGAGCAAAATCGTTCCTGGGAACGACATATATCAAAAAGTCAAACACTTCAGACGTCTTTACTGCAGCTGTAAGATCAGACTTCTGCAAAATCCTTCGGTTGTTTTCCTCCGTGTTTATCCATGCACGGAGTGTAAGCTCCTCAACAAACTTCTCGGTTACCATCGAAAATAAAACCGGTACTTCAGATGCCACCATCCGCACTCCCTCCTCAACCTTCATCAGCCTCTTAATCCTTGCCAACGGCAAATTCAGCTCCTTCAGTGTTATTCTGTCCTCCGTAGACTCTTTGAATGCCTGATGCCAGAACTTGCTGATCCTTTCGTTTGATAGGCTGTAGCCACTCTTCATCCTCTCGATTCGTTACTACAAGTTAAATATGTTTTCTAACACAAACATGTTTCGAATCATCTAAACAATCCACAGCATTTTTAATGTTACTTTACTACTCCTCAGATCAAGGCATCACTCACTTCTTGGCCTTACTTGCAATCTCTCAGTTCCCACCGATTTCTCAATCTTCCTTACTGCATACCTCACTGATCCTTGCACTTCTATCTTTTCATTCTCATCAAACTCGCTCGGATTCACGACTATGTATGCGCCAGGCCCCTTCGCTCCTTCATAATCAGGTGCTGAAAAAACAGTCACCACTTGCCCATCGTGGTGCATCCTGTATCCACCATCCACCGCTTGATGGCTCCTCACTAGCAATTCCATTCCATTCTCTTCAAAAAACTTCTCTGTTACACTCCTCCCAAACACAACACCCGCTCCTCTTTCACTCTCTTTGATCCCTTCAATCTCATCAGGATCAGACCATAGCAGCCCTCTCAATACCGCATCGGTATACGAATTCGTCATCCTGTACATCTCTTGCACCTTCTCAAGTATCACAGGCTCTTCCGGCAACCCTCCATGCACCACAAACACCTTTTCATTGACCACAACCGCTATCGGCAGTGCCTGAAACACATTCTGGAACTTTTGATACAGAAAATCCCCGTTGAATGTGTATTTCCTGTTCATCTCATCATAAAACCCATACTTCTTGTTAATCTGGGAAAGCTCATGATTTCCTCGTGTCATGAAAAAACGATTCGGAAGCAGGATACTCAAGGAAAGCAGAAAAACAAAGTTCTCGGCTGAGTACTGTCCACGGTCAACATAATCTCCGTTAAAAATAAAAATATTCTTTTCATTATACACTCGATTAAAAACATTCAGTACGTCAAAGTATTGCCCATGTGTGTCTCCAAAAACCAGCACCTCGTACTCGCTATCGACATAAACAATATTCTCTCTGCCAAGGAGAATGCTTTCTCCCTGAGACAAAATACGCTCTATAACCGGTGCAGCAATCAGCTCTCCATTCGCAACCTTAATACACAGTTCATGCAACTCATCCCATGACAGCCCGCTCTCCATTCCAATCGTCTTGTAGTTTAGCTTCATCCTTGCAACCAGATACTCAATCTCAGGCACACTCTTTCTATTCGATCCGATCTTGTCATATATGCTCTTGAACTCCCTGGCCATCCCTAGCCTCAAATACAATGCACATGTGCGCTGCATCGCCCTGTCATTCTCTAAATACTTCAGCGACTCAAGTGCAAAAGATAAAGACTTCAGAAAGCTGCCTCGTTTGTAATGAACAGTAGAGATGTTGTATGCTAGCAGAGACATCTGTTCGTAAAGTGCTGCATCTCCATTCGATACAGAAACACATCCAGATGCCTTCAAAAACGAAGATTCGTACATCCT
The DNA here is from genome assembly GCF_021821965.1 of Ordospora pajunii. Classification (NCBI taxonomy): domain Eukaryota; kingdom Fungi; phylum Microsporidia; family Ordosporidae; genus Ordospora; species Ordospora pajunii. The sequence continues at coordinate 236,538 of NW_026848116.1, forward strand.
CAACGCCTCTCTCATCTTCTTCTGTCTAAAAAGATCATTTGCCTGCTGCCTGTTCAGCTCAATCTCTCTTATATCCATCTAAGGGCTCTTGCATGCTCATTTATACTTCCATCCATCTGCATTGCCACAACAATACCAAACATTAAGCACTGGTTTAGCAAGCACATCCAATCCAAAAGCCTTGCCAGAAATTCGAGCTTTGCAAACGCTGATCATTCGGCATCATGGAACGCGCCAATAGGCACACTCTCGCTTTCGATCGCATTTATGCTCAAGAATAAAATCCTTGTTCATGTAAACAATCATGCGGTTCACATTCCCACTCACACTGATGCATCTCTTCGCCATATGCATCGTTCCAGCCCATGGCGAGCCATCCGGACACAATGATATTGGCGCCATGGACAAATCAATAGCCAATCAAGAGTTCTCAAATGCATTTGGCGAAACAACAGACACGGGCCAACGGCGCGTCAATGGAGAAGTATACTTCACGGCAGTCAAAATAATATTTGGGATTCTACTTCAAGATGACAACGGCTATCTTAAGGAAGTCATCAAGGATATTCCTAACGCTCCACTACACTTTACCCAGACCGAAAGCGATGCAAATCTCGAGCAAAGCATAGAAGATAAACTGCTGGGCATGATCAAGCAGATCATTACGAGCCTACAGAAAATACTCTTCGACGATCCAAACGGCCTCAAAACCATCTTGGAACCATACACCAACGACAATGACAATGGCAATGAAGACATGGCTACACAGAAAATCCCAAGAGAGCTTGGAAAAGGACTTCTTGCCATGGACAGCATTCCTGCATTTTTGATCCGCTACGGCATCGGTAACTACCAGCACATCATTGCAATATCAGATCAAATCAAGGCAAAGGACAAAATACTCACATTAGAAATCACAGTTCCGATGTATAAAGGCTGGAAAAACACAGGAAACCCCACCTGTTGCATAACAACCTACATACTCTATGCAATATTCTGCATTCGCTTCAAAGCAGAGCCATACGTCAGAGTCGAGAGCACAAGCGTTTGAATAAATGTATATCAACACAATAAATCCTGTAGCAGCCTAACTTCATCATACGTCTTTATTAACAGCATTCGGACAACATGGTAGGCCATCCCGTAATAAGTATAAGTGCTAGCACATCAAACACCGAATGGCATCTCCTACTTCCTTCTTTTGCTAGGCGAATCAAATCTATTGATAAACACCGTCTTGTTAACTATCCTGTTGTCTATCTCGCGCTTCAAGCATTCCTTATATCCTATTCCTCCACACATAAACACCCCAAACCGTTCCTCATACTCATCAATACTCTTAAGTATCATCTCCTCAATCCTTATCAGATTTGGATACGCACTATTTCTAAACTTCTCTTCGTTTAGCAGCTGGAAGGACGACCTAAACAGCCTTCGTGGATCAGACGCCTCCTTCTCAAACTCATTCATCCTGTCCACAAGCTCAACTCTTTTGCCAATTAGTGACTTTATCAGCAAAAAAAGCTCCCTCTTGCTTTCAAGCTCTCCAATCATTTTTGTCATCTCTTCCACTCCTTCTTCCGTCCTTTCGTAATCGGCCATATCCATCCCAAACATCTCAAAAAGACTCGTCAGTATATCTTTCTTCCTTTCATATATCTCATTCAATAGTCTCCTTTGCTCCTCTCCAAGATATTCATTATACTCCTCCATCTTTGCAATGCTTTTCTCACTTAAATCCATGGCAATCTCTCTATATCCTGCATCTAGGCGGCTTTCCTTCCTCCTTATCTGCTCTTCAAGCTTTATGATCTTGCATCTTCTTATCTCAACCTCCTTGCTGTATTTCTTGTGCAGCTCCTCAAGCACAAAAATCTTCTGGTCAATTCTTACCTCAAGATCGGTCACGCTCAGCCTTGACAGAAACACACACAATTCTCCGTAAAGTCTGTTCCTTTCTCTTTCTCTTCTTTCCTTCTCCTTCATCAGCATGTCTCTGTTTGCCTCCAGCTCTCTCAAGCGCTGCAAAGAAACCTCGCCATTGCATTCCTCGTCTGTCTTCTCAATATTCTTCCCAGCACTCCCTCCATTTCCATTCGCACACTCAATCGCTTGAAAATCAATATCAGGAACCTCATCAAGTATGTCCCTAATCTCATTCAGCACTCCCTGCATCCTCTCATTAACCCCTCTCCGTACTATCGCCACTTTACCCACCTCATTCTCGACATATGCTCTCATCAACTCCAGATTATACAGGTCTGGCATTTGTGGCTCTGCACACTCCATAAGCGCACATTCCTTCTTCAATAGCTTCACACTCCTTCCAATCTCTTCTTCAATCCGTCTTCTTCTGCACTCAAAATCAGAAATCACCTCATCAATCACCGCAACTACCTTATCAATATCCTGTCTAAACCAATCAAACGGATGCTTTGTGATTCCTTCCAACGGCACCTGCACCACCATATTATCATATAACGACTGCATCTTTTCCTCCATTCTTTTGATTTCAAACGACTCCATCACTGCAATACCTCACAGGGATCAAATTTTTGCGCCAACGCCACTAAACATACTTCTTCGCAAATCATCCTTTAATACTCCACACTCCTCCCTTAAGCTCACAATACTCACCCAGCACCTCAAAAAACCTAGATGCATCACTAAACTCATTCTGTGCTATCCTTATAATATCAGCCTTCCTCCACACGTCCTTGCTTGTAAGCATCCCAACTATCCTCTTTCTCATGATATCTCCTTCACATACAGCAAGCATTCCATTCGCCAGAACCACCACTCCTTCAGGCAAATTCATCTTCACCGCTTCCGCATCAACCAACAGCTCTTCACCCACCTTCTCTACCACACAGGGCTGCAGCTTTCGAACGGCATTTATAACTCTTACACCCATCCTTTCCTCAGGTAGTACATTGATCCCCTCATCAAACCCCTTCAGACAAAAATGCTTGCCTTCTCTGTTACACAGCTCCTCAAGAAGAAAATACTCTCCATCGATAAAATCCTGAACATCCCTCATCAGAATCCGCTCATTATAATTAAACAAATCTAAAATCTTGTTTCTAATGCAATGAAGCCTCTTCTCATAGAATGCATTTGAAATAACATATCGTCCATGCACAAAGCTTGTGTATGTCTGTAGTGCATTCTTAACTGCATTTTCGTCTTGATGGAGCAGCATCATCTCCGAAAAGTTCATTACTTTCGAGTTCTCAATGGATTTCTTGAGTTTGCCCGTAGGCTTCCTTGAATTATTGGGCTTCCTAACATCTTGGTCCTCTTTGCATTCCAAGCTCATGTCTCTCACTTTGTACTCCAGCTCAACAAACTCCTCAAGATTCATCTTCTTGAGCTGAAAGTTGATGTTCTTCTTTCTATACTCTTGCTCCTCTCGGCTTTCTGCTTTTCTTAACTGATACCCGTCACATTTGCTTACATCCTCTACTTCAACGTCCTCAAATCTCGGGTTGAAAAGATGCACACAGTCAATCTTCCGAAGAAAAACCACGTTTGTATCATGGTCTATCATAGCATACCATTGCATAGACAATGGCTTATATCCATAGCTCCCATAGCTTATCACAGAACGATCTTTGCCATCTCCGGCTGCAGATGCACACTTGATCTTTGGAAGCTTCATCCTCATCTCCACATATCCAAAGTCCTGCTTCAGACGTATGCTTTCAATCTTCAGGTTCTTTTCTGCCTTTGGAAGTCTGTACAGCGATGCTGGGACTGTGCAAGCAACCATCTTCACATCATACTCAGCAACGACCTTCATCCAAGGATTAAGACCACGCATAATATAGCCAGGCATGAGCAAGCCCTTGATGAACGTAATGGATAAGATAAAGGAAATAGAGGACGAAATGGCAAGAACACAGAAGAACAAGGCAACAAGCAATCATCTTGGAATTCTTAAGGCAAAGCTGGCAAAGCTGAGGAGAGAGCTGATAAGTGCGCCGAAGGGCGGGTCTTCAGGAGAAGGCGGGTTTGATGTTGCAAAAACAGGAGTTGCAAGGGTTGGGTTCGTTGGATTTCCAAGTGTTGGCAAAAGTACTCTTATGTCGAAATTGACAGGAACATTCAGTGCTGTTGCTGAGTATGAGTTTACGACCCTAACGACTGTTCCTGGTGTTTTGTGCTACAACGGGGCAAAGATACAGATCCTGGATCTTCCTGGAATCATAGAGGGGGCCAAGGACGGAAGAGGGCGAGGGAAGCAGGTGTTGGCTGTTGCAAGGACATGCTCGCTGATTATTGTGTGCTTAGACGTGCTCAAGCCGCTTTCACATAAAGCGGTTATAGAAAAGGAGCTTGAAGGATTCGGGATCAGGATAAATAAGGAAGCTCCCAAGATCAAGGTGACAAAACGAGAGAAGGGAGGGGTGACGTTGATTGGAGACAGTTTGGACCTGTCAACAGTCAAGGCAGTGCTTGCGGAGTTCAGGATCTCAAATGCAGAGGTGTTTACAAACGGGCCATGCACCATTGATGATATGATTGATGTGATTGAGGGCAACAGGAAGTATGTTCCGTGCATATTTGTGCTGAATAAGATAGACTCGATCAGTGTTGAGGAGCTTGACCTGCTCTACAGAATTCCGCATGCAGTTCCAATATGTGCAAACCACGGATGGAACTTTGATTCGCTGCTGGCAAAAATGTGGAGCTATCTTGATCTTGTCCGGATATATCCAAAGCCCAAGGGGCAGCCGATTGACTACAATGATCCGGTAATTCTGAAGAGCAGCAAGCGAAGTGTAGAGAACTTCTGCAATGCAATCCACAAAGGGATTCTCCCCAAACTTAAGTATGCCCTTGTGTGGGGAACCTCTGTGAAGCACAACCCACAGAAGGTTGGCAAGGACCATGTATTGAATGATAGTGACATTGTGCAGATAGTCAAGAATGTTTGAAGAGAGAAGGAATAAATAGTTATTTGAGTATTCATGTGTGATCTATTGGCATGAATGCGGATGCATGGCATGGAAGAAAACAACAAGGATAGACACCCTTCGAATGGAAAAAGTGCCTAGCAAGGATATTGAGAGAATGATGGCATTCATCAATCATGAGGCAGACGAGAAGATAAAGGAGATGAAAATAAAGGCAATACAGGAATATAATGCAGAGAAGGCAAGAATTATTAAAGAGGAGACGATGAAAGAAGAGAATGAATTTATGATGAAGCAAAGAGAAATAGAAAACAAAAGAGTGATGACAGAAAGCTCACTAGAAAACGTGTACAGACAGAAATACCTACAAGAGAAGGTAAGGATTCTGGATAATATATACAAAATTGTTTTGAAGGTGTGCTCGGCGGAGCCTCTGAACGAGCTGCTTATTGATGAGTGTATGAAGAAAATGGAAGATGATTTTATTGTGTACTGTAGCAAGAAGGATGTGGAGGTTGTGAAGAAGCATTGCAGGGACGCAGAAATACGAGAGATGGTTTCTGCTGGGATAGGTGGTATAATTCTTTGCTCGAAGGACTACAAGTCGATTGTTGATAATAGCTTTGCATCGAGGCTGGAAACAATCAAGAGCATGTTTGAAGCGGAGATAAATAAAGCCATTTTCAGGTAATAGTTTTCTTGTAGATGATTGCTAGTGGCAATAATCGATTAGTTTGCTACATCATCTATGAAGAAATAAAATCAAGTATGAATCCTATGTACTTAAACAGCCATATTGAAAGTAAGAGTGATCGAGATCGATTGAAATCCAGCTAATCATTCAGAACATTTTATTTTATTTCAAACTATATCTAGTCTGCGCTGCTATTCATACTTCTTATCATCTCCTCAGCACCCATGCAGCGGTATTGATCAATAGTATACACAGGAAACATGTTGCACATCGTTGCACCCTTGAATGCATCATTAATAGGGTCAGCCGCCATGATAACCTGCACATCTCCTGTAACAGACATACTTGACATCTCTATTTGCATTCTGTCGCCAATTCCTTCTATCTGTGAAAACCCACCTGTAAGAAGTACCTTTCTTGTGCCATATTTCCTGCTAACATTTTCCATTATTTCAGTAAGCCCCATCTGATCCAAGCCTACAAGCGATGGCGAAAAGATTATCTCCGGTATCCTCATCAGATCAATATTCACGCACGTCCTTCCTATTGAATATCCATTCAGTATATCTACCACATCTGCAGCAAAAGGTTCGAAATACGGATCCAGCTCCTTGATTTGGCTAACAAGCATCCTCAGCGAATCAATAATCATGACTTCCTGATTCATGTCCTCTGCATCCTTTATTTTTGCAATCAGCTGCTTCTCGTCATCGGTAAGCTCCCCTTCTTTGAACCTTACCTGAAATTCATACGTCTTTCTGTTCTTTACATCTCTTCTTATTTTCCCCCTTAGCTCCAGTTCTCTCTTCAGCTTCTGAAATTCAGCCTTCTTTGCATTAACGAATCCATCGGGGTCGCTTATTCTTGCAATCTTCTCTTCCACCAGGCTCATACACTTCCTCATTTTTTCAAGGCATTTTTCTGCTCTGGATTTGACTCTGTGAAGCGCAGAATGATACATAATCCTTTGCCTCTTCTTTTCTTTTATCTCCTCGTTGTTCAGATCAGAATCGGCTGCATTCAGTAGATTCTTGTTGATCTCAGGCACTGTGCCAGTGCTGATTGGCGTTGGGCATCTTTTTTGCTTTGCGCTTGTGCATCTTTGGTATCCTGTCTCGGCCTCTTCGTCCAGAAAATAGCTTCTCGAATACTCCCTCCTCTTCATCTCCCCAAGCACATCAGTCGCCTCCCTGCAATAGTCTCTACTGCATTTGAGATACTTCACCAGCCCTCCATAACTCTTCTTGCCATCAAGAAACTTGTTGAACATCAACAAGCAAAGATACTCTTCAGCAGCGCATCCTCCAAAGTTGATTTTGTAAACATCTGCTATTCTTCCACTATATATGACCAGGCAAGTAACAGCCGTGTGCGACATGTCTACAACCATACAGTCCTCGTCCTTCATATTCCAGAGATACGAATAGTAGCTGTCAACACCTATCTGTATCGTCTCAAACCCATACACTTCAAAAAGAAACTTCACAAGCTCTGCATGCGTTGGGCTGTATATTTTCTCGGTAATAATCAAGTTCTGGAGCTTCTCTGGCTTCAGATATGCAAGAACCTCGTCAATCATGCTTTCAAGAATCTCAAAGTTTACCACAACATCTCCATCAAACATCGTCTTTAGTGTTGCACCTTGGAAGCTTTCTATCGAAGCACTCTTCTTCTGCCGATAAAGCACATTTCTGAACACCATCTGAGGCTTCTGCCCACTGTATCCTGCCTTGCACTCATACACCCCGTTGTCTATCACAATAGTATCATTCTTCACATACTTCCCATACTTATTAGCATGCGTCTTCTTAGACAGCTCAACATACATCAGGGCCTTGCAAAAACACATGTCTCAAAAATCACAGGATTTAATCACTTCTCCCATTCTTACACATCTATTCCTTCTATTGCTATCTCGAGCCTCCGTGCCATCAGCCTTCACACTCTATTAAATAAACGCAAGGTTACTGTAGATAACATCTCTCACCGCATAGAACACACTAGCATCCTTTCCGTCAATCATCAATCCACTATTACTCATCTTAACCCACACACATCCTTCCACCACAAGGCCTTCATCATCCTGCTCCACCCTCATCTTTCTTTCAACAATCATCTTCCGCATCTCATTCATTTCAAGATGCCCCAGCATCATCCTCGGCCCCTCCCCAATGCATTCAATCATATCTCCCTTTCTTATTCCTCTGAATCCTGCTACAAAATCCGTTCCTATCTTCTGGTATTTCACATTCTCAAACCCATCACTCAGCTTCACCATTCCCATCAAAACATTCGACGACAGCACAAGCTTCTCCCTACACAAATACACATCCTCAAAGCACATCATGTACTTGAATGAGTGGTAGAAAAACCTTTCCGTATCGCCATCTTCTCCGACACACACAAGCTTCTGAGGAGACAACGACTCTAGCACCATCTTGCACGAACCTAGATCAGAAACCCCCATCATCTCCACACAAGCCACGCTATACCTCAGCTCCAATCCTCTACAAACTTCCTCTCTCTCCTCCTCTACGGACTCTTCCTCTACAACAACCTCCTGCACCTCTTCAACGGCTGCAACATCCTTCACAAACATTGATTTATCCACGTACTCCCCATAGTCATCATATGCTCTTCGCCTCGAAAGTGACGGAAAGCATTCCTGCCCAGATTCACACCACACTTCGTGCTTTGCCTCTGACCAATGAGACTCCACCCCCTCCTCCTCAGGCTCGTCATCAGCCTGCTCTTCAACTTCCTCTTCCTCATTTTTATCTTCAGCATTGTCCTCTGCTTTCTGCTGAAGCCTAAACTTATACTGTCTTGCTTCTCTGCTTTCTTCCCTCAGCATTTGCTCTAGCCGAGGATCAGTGACCACTATCACATTGTTTCCATCGTTAAAACAGTGCAGAACACTCGTAAACATACATCCAGACACCCATTCATCAACCACAATCAAAACATCAAACTCGCAAAGGTCACCATAGTGTTTCACAAACCGGATCCGTTCAAACTCAAATGGATTCACCTTCTCCTCAGAAAACATCGACGATACTTTCTCTCCTGCCCACTCTACCATAGACTTCACCCTCTCAATAAACTTCTTTCCAAAATACGCTAAGCATACCACCTTGCATCCCTTTGCATTCCCCATCTCATTCAGCACAAGGCAGATCTCAAGAAGTCTTGAGTATCTTATAGGAAGTATCACTCGCCGCTTGCTATCAATTGCATTCATAACTGTCTTCACAAATGCATCATCCCTCTTCACCACAGATACATTCTCTGCTAGTACATGGTTCCCATTAAACACACACAAGCCGCAGTCTCCTATCACAGACATGTTCATTCCATCAAGATGGTTCTCCTTCCTGTGATTCACATTAAATCCAATAACTATCTTCTCTGCACCCTTGCTAATCTTATACAGGCACCCACCAATAGAGCTTCCAGAGTTATAAGCGCATATCTCTACTCCATTTATGACGGTCGGCTGTAGATACTTTATCTCAGAAATCCTATCGAAGCACTCCACATCAATTTTCAGCGGCGGCTCCATCCCCCGTGCATGCTCTTCCATGCATATTTTCCCAAGCACTTTAATAGGAACCGATGATATGACCTTGTTGTAATAGTTGCTGTGAAGAATGTGCGGCAGTCCTCCAATGCAGTTTATGCCAAAGCTTGTCAGCAGTATCGCATCGCATGCCAGAATTCGTTGCATCAACGGCTCATATATGGCCATTTCCATTGTCTTAGGTGCTCCGCAGTTTATCAATATCTTGGTATTGTCTATTTCAAGCAAGTGGCAATACACACCAAGATCTGTTCTGATCAGCGGAGTCAGGCTCACAAAGCTGGATGACATTTTATGTGGGTAATGATCAATGCAAAAATACCAAGCACCCATCTCATGGATGGCAATAGGGCATTGGCTGGGGAGTTCATCAGGATCATCATGGATAAACAGAGCATGTCAATGCCGGTGAGAAAGCAGAGCATTAGAGACAGTCTTGGAATTACACAAAAAGAAATGCGTATAGTTGTGGGGGAAGCAGAAGCACATCTCCAGAAGTTGGGGCTTGAAATCGTAGGGATTGCCAAGGGCATGCTTGTAAGTACTGAGAATGCAGAAAAGTTCTTTGTTAGACGGCTAAAACCTTCAGGAATGCTGCCAAGGATTCCAATAGAGGATTTCAGGAAAACAGTTGTGATTTTTGCATTTGTTATTCTTGAGCATTCATGCGTTGAAGAAAGGAGGTTGTGGCATCTTGTAAGCAGGGCAGGCGTGATGAGAAGCGGAGAGGAGTTTGCCCAGATTATCAGTTGGGCGAAGAATCATGGATATCTTTGCATATCGAAAGAAAATGAACAGAGTGTCGTTACACTTGGATGGAGATACCACTGCGAGTTTTGTGGATTTGATCCTAAAGAATGCCTAAAGGCCTTCGTGTCTGACACTGCGGAGTAATCTTGAGGATATAGCAGAAATATTTTCTCCCTTGTATGGAGGATCTTGAGAGCAGCTTTCCATTGATAGCTGAGGCAAGGGCATCGATTGCCCAGGGAGAGTTTGAGCATGGGATTGGGATATACACTGAGATTCTGGAGACGGTTGATCCTGACGATGGGAAGAGCCCATACATATACCTTGAGTATGCAAATGCACTTATTATGAATGCAAACATGTTTTTTATGGATGAGGTATCACGGATCAGTGCGAAGAGGGGATTGAATCTTGAGGAAAGGAAGTGGGCGGAAGACGACCTTGAAACAGCATGGAATATGCTGGAGATATGCAAGAATGCATTTGTGATTCTGAAAGATTACTCATGCCTAGCACGATCAAGGTTTCTGCTTGGGGAGATATGCTTGCTGAACAATGAGTTTAGAGATGGATTGCATGAGCTTGTTGAGTGTGTTGCTGTGATGGACAAAATATACGAGAAGGACTATGTTGGATATGCGGATGTTTACCTGTCTATTTCGACCTGCTATGAGTTTCTAGAGGACTTTGCGATGAGTAAAGAGTACTGCAACAAGGCAGTGATGGTGTACAATGCAGAGAAGGAAAGAAGTAGCAGTGAAGAGAGCAAGAATGAGATATGTGACGTCATAGGCGAACTTCTGCAAAAAGCCAACGAGTTGGGATACAAGGAGCAGCGGATTGAAAATGCAGGTCTTCCGAGTGAGCAAGAGTCTGATAATGTTGTGATTAATATAAATGCCTGTAAACGTAATAAAAGGTGATTTGAGCCAGTTTTGTTGATATTTATTGTTTGGCGGTGCTCTTGATGTTTTGCGGATCATGTGTGTGGAATAGCCAGGTAGAAGCTTAGCACGGCATTAGCGCCTTGCATAAAAATAATTGCGACTCCCCGGCAGATGCTTGACGAGGTGGAGATGTGGAGGATGAAGAAACTTCTTCGAAATCTTCGTGATAGTAGGGGAAACGGAACGTCGATGATATCTATTATTATTCCGCCTAGGGACCAGATATCAAGGGTCTCGAAGATGCTTACCGATGAATATGGAACAGCATCGAATATAAAATCCAGAGTGAACAGGCTGAGTGTTCTTGGAGCAATAACATCTGCACAATGCAAGCTTAAGCAGTATACGAAGACACCGCCAAACGGGCTTGGGATATTTGTCGGAACTGTTCTGATGGACCAGAACAAGGAGAAGAAGGTAAGTGTGGGGATAGAGCCGATAAAGCCTGTGAATACGTCGCTGTATATGTGCGATTCAAAGTTCCATGTTGATGATTTGCTTTCGCTTTTTGAGGATGAGCTGAAGTACGGGTTTATTGTGATTGATGGACATACAACGATGTTTGCAACTCTTCAGGGGAATATGAAGACTATTCTACAGCAAATCCACGTGGATCTTCCGAAGAAGCATGGGCGAGGAGGGCAGTCCTCGGTGAGGTTTGCACGTCTCAGGGTTGAGAAGAGGAATGCGTATGTCAAGAAGGTGGCCGAGATAGCTGTGAACTTGTTTCTGACAAATTGCGTGATGAATGTAGAGGGCATAATTCTTGCAGGGCAGTCTGATCTGAAGAACGAGCTGGCTCAGGTGCTTGACAGTAGAATAGGGGTGATTAAGTCTGTCGACACAAACTACGGGGGAGAGGGCGGACTGAATCAGGCAGTCGAGCTGTGCGAGGATGTTCTCAAGGATGTGAAGCTTTCGAAGGAGAAGAAGGTGATACAGGGCTTTCTGAACGAAATAAACACAGACAGTGGGAAGTTCTGTTTTACAATGCGAGAGACGATGCACTGCCTGGACATGGGTGCGGTTGAGACACTGATTGTCTACGAGAATCTCCCTGATGTGAAGGACGAGGAGATGTTTGTTGATTGGATTGCAGAGAACTACAAGGGCTTTGGCTGCACACTTGTGTTTGTGAGTGACAAAAGCTCTGAAGGGACGCAGTTTGTGGAAGGATTTGGAGGAATAGGCGGGATTTTGAGGTATAGGGTTGATGTTGACGACCACTTGGAAGATGATTACTCATCGGTTGATGACGATGAGATATTCTAGATTGAAAGCTCACATGGTGCTTATGAGCTACTGCAGGGCAAGAGCGAGTGTGCGAGATGATGAGCTTGAATAAATTTGTTAGCTCTTAATTTTGTTAGAAAGCACCCTGATGGAAAACATCTTCCCGTTGCAGGAGAGCGTGGAGATTGAGGAGATATATGGAAGCAAGAGGCCGAATGCCGTTCCGCCTGGATATGCCCGGTCGTTTCGAATGCATGCAGGAGTTAATGCGGTTGATGATGATGGGGCATATGCATTGAAGGAGCCGAAATGGTACAGAAAGGGAGAGATAAGCTCATTGGAGGAGATCAGCATGGACGAGGTTGTAAGTGTGATTGGAAAAGACACATATGTGCGTGTAAGGGATGCAATTGTTGGGGAATATCAAGGCGGGTACAGGCCGATGACGCTTGGGAAGGCGTTGGAGACGAATGATATTGGATTTTGTGAAATTGTGAAGATATTTGCGTTTGTTGAGAGATGGGAACTGATAAATTATAGAAGCTTGATTGAGAAAGAAATAGCCAGTGTTGAAGCAATGAGGAATAGAGCAAGAGGAATCAGCGATGGCAATCATGCTGTGACCGAGAAGCAAGGAGTGAATGGAGATGCATCAGTGGGATCTGTTGACTATAAGGCATGCTTGAAGCAGTTGAGATGTGATTGTGGAGAAGAAGCGGCGTTTTTTACTAGGAGCATGATATTTAAGTGTAGGAAGTGCTTTGATGAGAGAGCCTATGCTGATGATGTGCTGAGATCTGATTTTTTTGCTGCAGATAAGCTGCTGGTTGAAAGCATGTGGTCGAAAGAAGAGGAGCTACGTCTTCTTGAAGGAATCAACATGTATGGAGACGAGTGGAATCTTGTAAGCCAGCATGTGCAGACAAAGTCTAAGGAGGAGTGCGTTTTTTATTTTTTGAGGATCCCGATTCTGGAGAATGCACTGCCTAAGAGTGGGTTTTCGGAGATAGGGCCGTTGTTTGTGACTGCTGAGAATCCAATAATGTGTGTGATTGCATTTGTGTGTGCGATTGTGCATCCGTGTGTTGCATCTGCGTGCTCGAAAGCAGCGATGATGCACATTGGAAAGTGCTCGCAAGAAAAGGTTATGAGGCACATGCTTGATGCAGGAGTGGGCAAGGCGATTGAGCAGAGGGATCTGGAAAGACGAAAGATCAAGAGGCTTATGGATGTTATATATGAGGCGGCTCTTAGAAAGATCCGAATGAAAATGAGCGCATATAAGGAGATGAATGTGTCTATACAGCGAATGCGCAATGAGTTAGTTGGATTGAGGCAAGGCCTTATTGATGAGCTTGAGTTTACAGATGAGAAATAAAAGTGATTAAAAATGTATGATGTGTTTGATGGTGCAGCTTGATTTGTTTCAGAGTGTGGATTTGGTGTGATTGTTTTGGTTGCTAGCACAAATGGGAATTACGACAAGCCTTGTCCAGGCAGTACTGCTTGTAGAGATGAGTGTGTTTACGCTTATGCTGCTTCCTGTGTCGAAGAGCTTGAAGAAGAGCATTCTTAGGGTGTTTATGGCATCGAAGCTGTACCGAGGAATTCTTCACATTTTATATGTGTTGCTGGCAATGATTCTTGTGATGTTTGTTGACTCGGCATATAAGATTTATACGGGCGAGGAATATGCCAATCCGTTTGTTCTGTATCAAGCAGAACGCAATCTGTACCTGACTGGGTTTACATTGTTTCTTGCAGTGATATTCAGAATGTTCATCAAGATGATGTCTCTGCTGTTCAAAGAGGAGGAGTCTGCACTCCTGCTCAGGAAGCAATCCATGAATCAGAAGAAGTATGTTGAAGACATTGTGAGCGAAAGCACAAGAAGCGAGGAAAAAATCAGGCAGCTCGAGGACAAGGTCAGCAGCTTGAATGCAAAAATTGTTTCGGGCGACATGCTGATCAAACAGCTTAGAAACAACCAAAACGAGTACTTCAACATCCTCGACAAGTACAATGCACTCAAGGAGCAAGTTGAAAACGAGTCGAAGAAATCCAAATAAATACTTCAAAGCACCCAACAACATCGTCAAAATCAAACGCCTCCCCAAGGCTATGAAGGCAAAGATATACAAAGAATTGACCAAAAACAGTGGGATATTGCTTTCTTCAGATGCACTGGCATATTTAAACGCTAGGGTCACAGATGAGTGTATGCTGATGCACATCTCTGCGGAGTACAAACGAAGAAATGGGCCCAAGATGGGCGATTTAGGGCTGTTCCGGGAAATCATCGAGTCTGCAAAAACATGCATGCAGACTCCATACACCATAGTTAGCCAGCAGTACAGAAAAGCAGATTACATGCACAGGTATAGGCGACTCAAGCAAAGAATAAGAAAAGAAATCACACCGATATATCTTCTTGACGGTCAGCTCTGTACAATATTCGGATGCTATTACAGAGATAAGCAAGGAAATGAAGTTCTAGAGGATGATGGAGACACGGTTCTGCTTGATATGAGCATGTGTAACGGAAATGCATTTCTCTGTGACAACATTTTTGTTGCACTGGATGGATATGCTTCTAAAGGCACCTTTGGAGTAACAGAGACGCATTTCCCAAGCATTGAGGTGAGAAATACAGTCAAGCATGTCCTGCCGGTTGAAAGCCTCAGAATTCTGTTTTTTTCCGAGTTTTGGCTCAATGAGATGAATGGCAGCATCCTAAGGAAGATTATAACGAAGATTCCCGTCGATGTGATTGTAATCATGGGGAAGCTTTCCTCAGAAAAGTGCCTATCCATTCCATACGCATGCTTCATGAACGGGCTTAAGACAAACAGCGCAGTTTCAAGAACGCCAGACATTATTGTATGCCCGGATGCAAACGACCTGTATTCTTCATTTCTTCCTAAAGAGATACCGTTGCCCGGTGAATATAAAGATACAATTAAAATGGCCAGCAATCCATGCATCATAGAAACCAGGCATTGCTCAATAGGCGTTATCAGAGACGATATTTTCAAGTCAAGGGAGCGGGGACGATTCATAGGGACTGAGTACATCGACTCATTTGTAAGGGCCATGCTATCGCAGCAAAGCCTCAACCCATTTGGAATATCAAACCTCGACATTGAAGGCATTCCAGACATAGTTGTTGTGGGCCAAGACTTCTATCCGTTCATATCTTCCATTGATGAGATAACATTTATTTCATGCCCAAGCTTTCGTGATGGAATGGCTTTTATTTCATATGATGCCTCATCCAGAATGCCAAGTATATTATACTGCAAGGATGTTCTAAGAGACAATCCTTAGAAGCATAGATGGAGTTGTACCTTAGATATTGAGAGCATACGGCTGATGCATTAAAAATTCTAGTCCTGGAAGATCCTCGCCACTCAGAAATTTCATTAAAACACCGCCTCCAGTTGATACATGCGTAAAGCTCTCGTACTTTCCAAACATCCTGATTGCTGCAGATGTCTCTCCTCCCCCGCAAAGGCATCTCTTTCCATTCGTCTTCATGCTCTCAAGAATGCCAACAAGTGCTCTGGTTCCATCAGACAAGCCGTGCTGTTCAAAAACACCAGGTGGGCCGTTCCAAAACACAGACTCAGCCATAGATACTCTTTCTTGTACCAATCGGATGGTTGCAGGCCCTATGTCTAGCCCACATCCACTCGATGGTATTTCGTTCATTATCTGGGCTTTGCCTTTATCAACAACCACAAAGTCAATCGGAAGGATGACTTCTGTTTGATTACTATCGAGCACATCACATATCATCTGAATCGTACTTTCAGAGACATCATCGACAATGCTATTTCCAACCTCTTTGTGCAATCTGTACTTCAAGAACGGATAAGACAATCCACCAAGAATAATTAAACACTTTGCTCTTCTTCCCAGTGACATCAGCAGCTTTGATTTGTCAGAGACTTTCTTCCCGCCAAGAATCATCACGTCGACGTCTCTTTGCAGCAAACTCTCGGCAAACTCTAGCTCTTTTTGCATAAAGACACCAGGAAATGAACGCAATCCAGTCCTTTGAATAGATCCACACTCTCTATGGAGACATCCAAATGAGTCTATAATTGCAACATCCATGCTATTTGTAAACAATCTCCGGTACTCAGCACATGCAGCTTCGTCACCACTGCTTTCTTCTGCTTCATAGAACCTGAGGTTTTCTAGCAAAACCCACGTGTGACCAACTCCACTCAAATCAGACATCTCACAAAAAAACAATTCTGCACCAAACTCATCAAGTACAATCTTCTTCAGCACGTCGTAAACAGGCTTTAGCGAAAGCTCCTCAACATGCTTTCCATTCGGTCGACCAAAATGGCTTCCAATCACAATGCGCTTTGGATCTGCTGAGTGAATATACCTAATCGTGGACATCACAGATGTTATTTTGAAATCATCAAGAACCTTCGATCCGGACACCGGGACATTAAAGTCCACGCGTAGAAACACTCGTTTGCCCTCAATATCTGCCCTGCTAGCACTTACCATTGTATTCATCCACAAATATGCCCTCAAGGCCATTCATTGCTATATCATTCTGCATCTCGCACAAGCTACATAATTAACTCTTTAATTTACTCTGAAAACATTGCTTCCCTCAGGCCCTCAATCGCACTTGGATTGATACAGGTGGAAACATCTCCTATTGGCTCTCCCACTAAAATCGCCCTGAGAACTCTTCTCATGATCTTTCCACTTGCTGTTTTTGGAATCTCCTTACACACAAAAATACTCTTTGGATTTATAAATCTTCCAACTTTGCATCTCAGTGTTCCCCTCAATGATTTTTTCACCTTTTCGTCAGAAATCTCCCTGCTCTTCAATACTACGAAGAAGCAAAGCGCTTGCCCTGTTATTTCATCATCTTCTGCAACAACAGCAGACTCTGCCACACACGGATCCATACATGCTGCATTCTCCATCTCTGCAGTGCTTATTCGATGCCCAGACACATTTATTACATCATCAGCCCTTCCCATAATCCACACATGCCCCTCAGAATCCTTGTATCCTTCGTCCCCAGTAAAGTAATATCCATTATAGCAGAAATATCCATTCTTGAACCTTTCAAAGTCGCCAAGAATTCCCCTTGCTATGCTTGGCCAAGACATCCGGAGAAGTACGTGCCCCAGCTCGTTAGATTCAGCCTCACTAACATTCATTTGGCTAGACGATGTTTTCGCGATCAAAACATCCTGCCCAAAAAACGGAAGACACGCACATCCAGGCTTTTTATCCACCACAAATGGAATCGGTGCAATAAGCACTCCTCCTGATTCTGTCTGCCAATATGTGTCCACCACCGGGCAGTTGTTAAAATTCGCGCTAAACCATGTATACGCCTTTCTATTGATAGGCTCTCCAACGGACCCGAGTATTCTCAGACTCGACAAGTCATAGCTATGCTGCAGAGGATTCGTCGAAAAATACTTCCTAAGCGTTCGAATGACTGTGGGCGCTGTATACAGCTGCGTTATCTTGTGCCTGTCAATCATCTCAAAGAGCCTGTAATACGATGGATACACAGGTGTGCCTCCAAACACAACCGTGGTCACTCCATTAGAAAGTGGCCCGTATATCACATATGTATGCCCCGTTATCCATCCAACATCTGCTGTGCATGCAAACACATCACTCTCTCTCAAATCAAAGCAAACCTTAGATGTAAGCGTTGCATACAATAGATAGCCCGCAGTTGTGTGGATAATTCCCTTCGGCCTCCCAGTGCTTCCGCTGGTGTACAAGTAAAACATTCGATCTTCTGCACCAACAGAAACGCACGGAATATACTCCACGCTTTGATTCATCACATCCGACCAGACAATCACTTTGCTTTCGATATTTCCTAACTCACTCATTATATTATCTCTTGTGTAATGCACATTAAACACAAGTGCGGGGATCGGCCTTCTGCAGAGAACATCCTTTGTGGTCCCAAGAAAGCCTATAACAGACGATGATCTCTCTACTGCGTCCTGCACAATCAGAAGCCTGGCATTCGAGTCCTCTAGGCGAAGCGCAACACTATCAGCACTGAATCCCCCAAATATCACATTGTGAACCAATCCAAGACGTGCACATGCTAAGGCCGAAAAAACAGCCTGAGGTGACATTGCCATATGTATTGCAACAGTATCTCCTTTGCAAAGCCCTTCATTCTTCATCACAGTGGCTATTTTCATAACCTCATCAAGAACCTCTCTAAAAGTGTACGACTCGGATTTCCCATCATTTCGATTGTACACAATTGCAATCTTGCCCGGATTGCTTTCCACATGTCTATCGATGCAGTTGTAGCATGCATTCAGCATGCCATCCTCAAACCACTTCGATTCCTCAAACGGGCCCTCATGCACTCTACTGAACATCTTGTCCCACACCAAACACCTCTCTGCTTGCTCTTTCCAAAACCCCTCATTGTCCTCTACAGATCTGGCATATAGTGTCTCATACTCCCCTCTATCCATTTTGAGGGCTTGCTCATTTGATATTTAATATCGTTATACCACGTATATTCCCATTGGCTGTGAATTGTCTCCTTCTTTTCAACGCTCTAAGAAGCTTGCTGCCTTAGCATCTCTCAAAGTTCTTGTAGAGCTCTTTAAGCGTAACAACCAGTCCAAAACACTCAAGCGCAGCCCTCGTTCCTTTTATTTCCCTTTTCATGCAATTAAATAGCTTTTGATTCATCTCTGCCTCAGAATATATCGCAGATAACCTTCCAATTACATTCGCTAGGGTCTCATACTCAGGCCCCTCCTCGACACAAAAGTCACTCCACAGGCTATGGCAATCGATACACACTCCAGAAATATCAGGCAGACTCACAATTGCATCACCGCTCACTCGTATGCAGAAATAATCATCAAGCATCCTCTTCATTCTATCTGCAATAGTCGCACGTATAGGAATGCTAACGCTTCTTCGCTTGAAATTTCCAAACCCATTTACAAATGCTTGCCAGAAATACTCCTTCAGAAGGTGCTTTGTTTTGCAATTCAATAGCGCTGCGTTGTATTGCACAAGAACAGTGTCCTTGTCTTTGATTCCGACATAAAACAGCATCCTGAAAAACTCAGTATCGACATCAACAATCTCCTCCACCATCCTAGCAAGCGATTCCAGCATAAAAGATCTTGTATTCATCGTGTATTCCTCTTCAAAACACTCATCAATCGATTGCGACATCGGATCTGCATACACCTTTGAACCCCCACTTTCACTTTGGCTACTTCTCAGCGAGTATCTTACCTCCTTAGGCACATGATCGCTTATTCTCAATGCACTTTCAACACACCTGCATATATCGCTTATTATTGACTCCTCATCAAAAAGCACGACCTCTTTTTTGCACGGATGCACATTCACATCTACTTTGTCTTTGGCTGTTTCCACCTCTATGTACACCAGCGGATGATAGTCCTCAGAAATCATCTTCTTATACACTCTAAAAACCGCTTCTTTCATTTTCCTACTCGATACTAGCCTTCCATTCACAAAAAGAACAAACATGCTCTGTCTGTGCACTTCACTTCCTTCAGAAAAAATAGCAAGGTATTTGTCTCCGACATTGTGTGTCAGTCTTTCTTTAATTTTACACATGCTTTGCAGCATAGCCAATTTGGAGTCCACCATTCGTTTGCTCCAGCGAAAATTGGAGCTTGCATGATAAAGCACACTTTCAGCATACCAATTTTCTCCGCCTCCATCATTTCTAACTGCGAACTCCTGAGGTCGTCCTGAAACAACCAGTGTAAACAATACACTATTATTGAATACCGAATACGCTCTTACAAGCCATATCATCTCCTTCACCTCATCCTTGTACTTCAGAAAGTGCTTTTCCCTAAGCTTGTTGTTGTAAAAAACATTCTTGATTTCAATACATGTTCCATCGTTCATCCCAACTGCTCTGATCGACACCATCTCTGTATCATTATAGACTGCCTCATATCCAACTTCTGATTGCTTCTTCTTGCTCCGCACCTTTACCTTAGAGCACCTACTTATTGAAGACAGTGCCTCTCCGCGGAACCCATACGAGCACAACGAAAAAAGATCATCCTCGCTCGTGATCTTCGATGTGCAATACTGTTTGCACAACATTCCAAAATCACTCTCGCCTATTCCCTCGCCGTTATCCTCAACAGCAAGAGACAGCCCGTATTGCTCTATTCTGACTGTTATGTGTGTGCTATGTGCATCTAGTGAGTTCTCGATTGTTTCCTTCAGGATTGCAAACGGCCTTGTAATCACCTCTCCGGCAGATATTCTTGCTATCACATCGTCTGGAAGTTTCTTTATTGCCATAAAGCCAAGGGCATGCATGAATGCAGATGTGCACCATGCCACCTCTACTGGCTAGGAATAATTACGCCTGGCACGCTGAAATCATTGAGTGTAAACATTCGCAATACCCCGGAAATGAGGAACTTTGTTACAAGCACCACGGTTGTTTCTCTCAGGTACAAGGACGGTGTTCTTATGGGTGCAGACACAAAAGGATCGTACGGTCGGCTTGCAAAGTACACAGGACTGCAAAGAATATTCAAGATCGGAGACCAAACGCTTATAGGTGTTTCTGGAGAGATAAGCGACATGCAATACTTGAAGAAGACACTGGAAACGCTTACCGAAGAGGATCCGAGAAAAATCGACTCGCATGGATACTACAAGATGATCCAAAGGCTGATGTACTCTGCTAGAAGCAGGATGGCCCCATTGAACTTGAATGTTTGTGTCGGGGGTGTTGACTCAGTATGCACTGAAGATGGGCGGGCCGATCAAAAAACACTTGGGTGTGTGGATCATCTTGGAAACTTCTATTTTTCAAATGTGATATGTACAGGAATAGGAGCACATCTTGTTCTTCCACTTCTGAGGAGCAAGGTGGATGGAAGGGAGAATGAGATAACAAGAGAAGAGGGCATAGGCCTGATTGAGGAAGCAATGAAGATTCTTTTTTACAGGGACTGCAGTGCATCCAATGAGATACAGATAGGATATGCAGATGCACAAAGAGTTCATATTTCGGAAGCTTATCGAATACCAACGAATTGGGACATTGCTTTCAGAGAGGACGAGATTGTGTTTGAATAAACCCGAGAGGCAGATGCTATATTCTCTTAATACTGGAGTTTTTTATTTTATGGCACAAATACAGATGGCTATTCTATAAGTAAGCAATGCACTAGTAAATGCCTATGCCTATAAAGCGTTGAATAGCTACAAATGAAGAATGGTATTGATTGGGCGATGGGAATATGCCAGAGAGATTTACAGTGAATACGTGCGAATTGAATTAGCTTGGAATATAACTGCTTAGGTAAATGCCCAGATGTTTCACGAATGCATTGAAATGAAAGCTGTCGGAGATGCGAAGATGCCTGTATGCACAGACGGTGTATACAAGCTTTTTGCAAGAGAGTCTGGTATTATTCAAGCGAGACATGGTGCAAAGATCCCCGTTGGATTCATGATGAAGATCCAGAAGTCGTACTTTGCAAAAATCCAGCCAACACAAATAAGAACATTTGGTGGAGTAGTGGACAGCGACTATAGAGGGGAGGTATGTGTGATTGCATTCAATAGCATGGATAGGGACTTTGAGTATACTGCCGGAGACGAAGTTGCAGAAATGATGATACTCAGAATTGTAATACCTGAAATAAAAAAGATTTATTCCTGTTTGTGGCTTGCAGCAACTCATGTGATGCGACTGCACAATCACTGCAAATCCTTGAATTGGCAGATCAGTGAAGTAGTGTCTTCTTCTATTTTCCTAAGTGTGTCCAACAGTAGATTCTTCACGGGGCATTCTCGTTCTGCCGTGATTCTCAGAAGCAAGTGGTTATCTGTGGGATGATCTATTCTGTATGCGCTAAACAGGCATCTTTTGTCCTCAAGGAGCATCTCAGACAGCATGCTTCCAAGCGTGTGTGCTTCATTGTATATTTTGAGCTCGATTGTGTTGCGTGTGCTTCCCACATAGCTCATCAGCACGTTGCTTTGCCCTGGCATTCCGAAGGGTTGAGAGGAGTTAGACATGGATGCATGCCAAACTCGCCTCCCACATTGTGTACAGTATTTTAGAAAACCTGTAAGCCCCAAACAAACAGCATAGATGTCGAAGAAGGTGTCTATCATAGGAAACGGAAACTGGGGAACAACGATAGGAAGGCTGATAGCGATCAGCACAATGGAAAGCAACATATTCAGCAATGAAGTCAGGATGTGGGGATGCTACGAGGAATTTGAAGGAAGGGTTTTGAATGAAATAATCAACAGCGAAAATGTAAATCCAAAGTACCTGCCTGGAATACATCTACCGGAGAATCTGAGGGCGGAGAGTGATCTCTGCAGTCTTGCAGACTCTGATGTGCTTGTGTTTGCATTGCCTCACCAATACATCGATGTGATTGCACCTCTAAGAGGATTGGTAAAAAGCAGTTGCATTGGAGTGTCTCTGACAAAGGGATTCATAGGTACCGAGGATGGAGATATAGATCTAGTGAGCAGAGTGATACATAAAATGCTGGATATAAGCGTGAGTGTGGTGATGGGGGCGAACATTGCAAACCAAGTTGCAAGAGATATGATAAGTGAGGCAACATTGGGATGCATTGATGATGATGCAGCAGATGTGATATACAAGCTTTTCAATAGCTACACATATCGAGTGACTAGAATAAAGGATGTGTACGGAGTAGAGATATCTGGAGCATTGAAGAATGTAGTTGCCATGGCATATGGATTTGCAGAGGGGCTAGGATACTGTAGCAACACAAAGGTAGCAATATTCCGAGGAGGGCTTGCAGAGATGAGAAAGTTTTTTAAGTTTTTTTATCCGATGGCCACTCTTGAGTCACTGTTCCAATCTTCTGGGATAGGAGACCTTCTTGTGTCGTGCATGGAAGGCAGGAACTACAGCTGTGCAAAGATGATGGCAGAAAAGAGACTGAAGCTAAATGAAGCAGAAGAAACGATGTGCTATACGAAGCTGCAGGGGCCCGGGACTGCTTTTATTGTCTTCAATTATCTGAGGAAGCAGAACAGAGTTGACGATTTCCCCCTTATGAGCACTGTTTACAGAATATGCTATGAAGGCCACGCCTATGATGCAATTCTAGAATGTATTTCTTCAGAGTCTATAGAAAAATGAGGATATGGCATCACTATCACCAGTGCTCTGAATAATTAAAACTGAACTTTGTAGACATTTAGTGCTCTGCATGCTATTGTAGAGGATGAATACAATCATTAATGATGTGTTTTGTACCTTTCTGCTGTCAAGCATCCATCAATCCTAAGGATGCACTGGTATCTATTGGTATATTGTTGTGTTTGGTTGGGCATTGCAAATATTCTGGGATTAGTGTGTTTGAAACACAGTATAATAAAACAGAGCTGGCAGAGCAGTGTATGGGCAAGGACCTGAAGACGATTTTTTTGTTTGACGTGGACGGAACACTTTCTGAATCGAGGGCGAAGATATCTAAGAAGATGCTGGATATGCTCAAGTCGCTAAGAAACAAGGTGTGCATTGGATTCGTGGGCGGGTCTGATCTTGAGAAGCAGAAGGAGCAAATCGGAGAAGACATTCTGGACATATTTGATTACGGCTTTCCAGAGAATGGAGTGAGTTTCTACAAGAACGGGGCGTTGTCATCACAGGAAAAGATCATTGATGTGATTGGAGAAGATTTTTACAAGGAGTTTGTGAATTTTGTGCTTGAATACCTGAGCAAAATGGACATTCCGATCAAAAGAGGAACATTCATTGAGTATCGCAACTCTATGATCAACATCAGCCCGATTGGAAGAAACTGCAGCAGAGCAGAGAGAAATGCATTTTTTGATCTTGACAAGAAAGAAGGGCACAGGCAGAAGATGGTTGAGGCAATGCAGTCAAGATTCAAAAATGGCAAGCTTGTGTTTTCTATAGGCGGACAGATATCGATTGACTGCTTTCCTGAAGGATGGGATAAGACATACTGTCTACAGCACATCAATGGAGAAGGCATCAGCAACATCTACTTCTTTGGAGATATGATTATGAAGGGGGGAAATGACTATGAGATATACAGCCATAAGGATGTCCACGGAACAGGAGTGAAATCTCCGGAGGATACATATGAAAAAGTGAAGCAGAAGTTAAAAGAGCTGAATCTTGGGGATCTGTAGAAATGCATATGAGGATTGTAGCTGCAGTCCAAAATACAGCTTGCAGAAAAGTAAATAAAGCGTTTCTATTCAATCTAAGAATTGCGCAAGCATTTATAATGATAGTTTCACGCAACCATCCATAAGCAAACTAACATATTAAAGATCAGTGCCGTTTAATTCCTCATTTCAACTGCATCCTGGCTGGCTGATGCTTGATAGCTCTTGATTGTCTTGACCTTTCTGACGCAGCAGCTCTGAAGCGGGAAAATCTCACTTCCCAATTCCTCGATCCTCTTGCCAATCGTCTCGTTGGAAAGCTTCTTCATGATCTTCTGCACATCCATTCCAGACAATTCTTCGGTGATCACATCAACCATCACCTTCCTGATCTTCTTCTCCTCAGAGCTCTTTGTATAACAGGTCTTCTTGATGTAATTCGGCGTTCTTCTCGTAATTGCCATTGTAAACACTCTGAATATACTTCCATCCTTAGCAACAATATCCTTCTCTGCCTCAATTAGTGAATGCCATTTCTTGATCATCGCCTTCTGCTTGTCAGACGTTATTTCCATTCCGTCAAAAAAGCTTATGCATTCGTTCCCTTTGACATCTCCAACCTTGAACAAAAACTTCCTATGTGAATCGTCGTTGTTTCCGGTAAGATCCGCCTGGTTCACATCGTACCTTCTGCCAATCATGTTCAAGTATGAGTTCTTCCCTGTTGACTTCGTCATCAGTGTCTTTCCATTCACGTTGTTTGAAAAAACCGTCGGCGACCTCAGCGTGTACCATTCCTTCCTCAAAAATGCATCCTGGGTAACCTTCTTTGCTTTTCCTCTCTTGTTTGCTTGTACATACGATCCAGGTGGTTGTATTGCCTATAAATTAACTTCTCGTCAAGTCCTCACTTACCATTCTAGGGGTAATGCAAATTTTTTACTTTGTGGGCTCCATCATCTTCAAGTGAGCACTACCATGTTTCCGATTGAAAAACAATCTTTTTCCCATACACTTCTCCAAGCACCTGCTCTATCTCTTTGTTCAACCTTGAGTTTCCACTGACAAATACCAGGTAATCATCAATCCCATCAACTGGATGCTTCTTAAACACATCCTGTATATAAACTCCATCGTCTCTAGACGCTGCACAGAACAACTTTACATTCTGCTTCTTCCACTCATCACAGTATAGAAAGTCCTTGCTTCGATGTCTGAATCCATAGAACACCACAATCTCTTTGTCCTTGAATTCATTGATGCATGCCCTTGCAAGTGTTATTCCTGCTCCTGTGCACAGAAACAACAGCTTTTTTGATTCAAAATATAGATTACTTCTGCCAACATCCACATTAACCTTGTCTCCGATTGCCAGACCTGAAAGATACTCCGAACAAATGCTTCTACGAGGTTCAGCAATCGAAGTGTAATATTCTACCATCGACACGGTGATGCGATACAATCCATTGATTCTTGCAACCGAAAAAAATCTTGGATATATTCTGGGCACAAAGTCGATGAGAAACCTGATGTCCACCCTCACGTTGAACTCCTTCAGAACTTCAAACATTGTTCTCCGAGGCTTGTGCACATAGTTGTAGTACAAATCATAGCTATTTGCAATTTCGTCCATCTTTTGTAGATGCTCCTCGTTGCATTGCTTTCCTGCTAGAAAGTGCTTGAGCTCAAAAAAGAATATTTGTCTTGGCGGTGAGTTGAAGTCTATTGTGTTCTTGATAATAGACTCTGCGTCTACTCCTGCATGCTTTCCATCTTCAATTTGGTTGTATTTCATGAACTCAGCATAGTTATAGTTTGTTGGAAGAAAGGATATACAATCTCCTGGACAGAACTCCTTGTATTCAGGAATGTCAAACACAAACTCAACTATTCTTTGATGGTGGTCGCTTGGTGTCAGTGTGCTTTTTTCGATCAGCCTGGCAGCATACTCTTCAGGCACAGGATGATCCATGCTCATCTGGAAGTCAGATTCAAGCGTATGCAAACACTTAACCAGCTCCTTAGCCCAGGGCCTGAGACCTGTTAGAAAGCCGTCTTTGTCCTGTGCATTTCCCTCTCCTCTGCTGATGATTGGTGTTGCACCCAGCATTACGAGTCGGTTGAACAGCCTTTTTGAGCAGTAGTTGAACTTTTCGTACGTCGAGCTTCCAAGCCCAAAGACTGCAAACCTCAGGTGTGATAGGATACCATCTGGAAGATCATCTCTGGATAAAAATTCCCAGAGCCTGGACATGTTGAAAGGCTCTCCGCCGTCTCCATGTGTTGAGCACACAAACACTACAACGTTTGCATCAAGGAGCCTTTCTATGCCAAATTCATCGATTGACTGAACAATGCATTGTGCTGTATCTTCTTTACCCGCTTCAAAGTTGTCCAAATTATATATTGTATGCTTGCTATAACCATATACAACTGCCTTCTCAAGCAGTCTGCACACATACCTTGAAGTTCCTGTCTGCGAGCCATACAGGATTGGAATCATCAGGGCATATTGTTTACGGCCTGTTTGCTGCTATTGCAACACAAACAATATGAGCATTGCATGCATAAAGCAACGAGAATACAGGGTTCGAATCGATGGAGCCTGTGGACATATACGATTACTATATAAGTAAAGCCATTATGCACCTGAAGTCAACAGATATTGCACACCATGCATCTTACATACGCAGTATAGATGCAAAGATTGCAGTGTTTGACTTTTGTGGAAAGATACCTGAGCTCTGGAAGTTGTTTGGTGCTATTGACAAAGAGGTATTCGTGGTGTTTGATGCTTCAGAAAGCAATGAGGAGATTAAGAAGGTTTGCAGCGAATGCGAGATAGTTTATGTTCTTGAGGAAGAAGGCATGGCCGACAGTAATGTTTTTTCGGGCAGCAAATGTGTGATTTTTTTGCTGTACAATAGATTTCGGCTTGTATGCTGTGCTTAGAATTACATTTGTGCCGAGTAATTGAAAGAGGCAGACGAATAATTTTAGCCCATTTAAGTAAATGATGAAGGCGCATTTTTCACTGAAGAGACAGCTGAGGCCGATACTTACACATGGCATTCCAAAGGTGCAAGGAAGATGTTTGTATACGCAATGTAATCAATCGATAGTTGAGACCGATATGGATACTTTTAAGGTGCTCAGGGAGATTCCTTTCGGACGCATCAGCTGCTTTGATGTGCAGGATAGGATACTAGTGGTGTGTACGGAAAGCATAACTATATATGATCTTGCGAGTGGAGAGGTGAAGGATGTAGTTTGCACATCGAAAGCAGATGTGTGCGCGATGTTTATTGATACGAGCGAAGGACTTGGATCTGAGAACGAAAGACTCACAGTGGTTGTTGGCAGGATAGATGGCAGTGTTTCGAAAGTTGATGTGGGAAATAAGAAAGTGGAGTGGGCTTACAGAATGAAAAATCCAGTATACATGCTTGGAAAGGCCGGAAATGCAGTATATTCGTTGGATTGCAACGAGCTGTGGATAAGCAGCGATGGAAGGATACAAAGGAGATGCGAAGAGCCGGAAATAGTTGGCGTTGCATACAATAGAGGAATTGTGTATAGTGTTACAAGGCAAGGGATACTGACAAAGTGGGAAAATGTACCGAAGAGGGTAGATTTGGGAATTGAGTGTGACAGGATGGCGGGAGATGAGAAGCATGTATATGTTTGCAGGGGAAGGAGCATGTATGTGCATGATTATGACGGGAGATTGGAAATGAAGCGCGACATTTTGACAGGTAAGGATGAGGGAGAGGTGAAATGTGTGAGGCTCGGAAGAGAGGAAATGAGTTTAGAGGATGACAGTGGAATGCATATGACGCCATCGAGCTCTGTGAATGCAAATGGATTGCACGAAGAAAGCGGAGACTGCTATGAGGACGAGAGTGGCTCTGAAGATGAGAATAAGATGCTCAGTGAGGCAAAAAAAAGAAAGACGGCATGTGATATGAGGGAATGGATGAAAGGAGAAAGTGACGGGGAGGATGGAATGGCTATTGAAAGTATAGGGAGAGGCGTGATTGTAAGCAGTGAACAGGAAATATTTTTTGTGGATGATAGCATGAAGACGACGGCAAGTGTAATTGGAAACAACGACGAAATAACGGACATGAAGCAATGGAATGATGTGCTGTTTGTTGCAACCAACAGTGGGCGACTTAGATATGCAGTTGCAGACGAGCGTATTGGGGAGTATGCGTTCTGTGCAGAGATTGTTGTAGCGCATCAGGATGCAATAATGTCGTTGTCTGTTTACGGAGACTTTCTTATGAGTGTGTCGAAAGACAAGACGGCGATTTTGTGGCGGATTGAGTCTGAATGCAGTAGTAACAGAGCAAGCAAGACGGTTTGCTTGCGAAGGATGAAGACACTGAGAAACAGCTTGAGTGGGCAGTAAAATTTTTGTGATTGTGGGAAGTGACCAAATTCTTCAGATATGGGACTATAAGGAAAGTGTGTATGTGGAGAAGATTCATGATAAAGAGATAAATGGAGTTGAGGTGAACGAGCAAAGAAGATTGATAGCGACATGTTCCCAGGATAAGACAGCGAAGATTTTAGATTTTGGGGGGCGAGTTCTTCATGTGCTATCAGGACATGCAAAGGGTGTTTGGAGTGTGAGCTTTGGAGAAGGGCTGATTGCAACGTGCTCTGCAGACAGCACAGTAAGGCTCTGGGAAATGGACACTTTTTCGTGTGTAGGGATTCTTAATGGGCATAGAAGCGGGGTACTGAAAGGGGTGTTTTGGATGAATGGCGAGAAGCTGGTAACTAGCTGTGCAACAGGAGAGATGAAGGTGTGGGACGTCAAGAAAAAAGTGTGTGAAATGAACATTGGAGTGCATAGAGACAAGGTGTGGGCATTGTTAGGGATTACAGGGCTTATTAGTGGTGGAAATGGAGCGATTGCGTTTTTTGAAGATGATTCGCTAAAAGTGGCGAATGAGGAGCTGGAGATTAAGAACCTGAAAGAAGCTCAAAACATTGAAATAGAGAAGTGTCTACGAAACAACATGAATGTAAGAGCGGTAGAGATATTGCTGAGCACAGACAATTATAGCCAGCTGTTTAGGATGCTTGTCAGATGCTATAGAGCAAAGGAAAGCGAAGTTTTTGATGTTATTGACGGCAAGCAGAAGAAACTCTTCGAAGCGATACTGAAGCAGGGGACGTTTAAGAACTGTGCAGCGATTCATTGGCTTGTAGAGGAGGGGCTCCGAAGGAAGTGGAGTGTAACCAAGGAGCTGATGAACAAGATGCATCTACTTACAGAAAAGCACTCATTACTGATTGATGATATATACTTACATCTTCTTGGATTTACTGCCTTGAAATAAAGAGCATGGTTTGTTGAATAAACAGTGATGCCATTATGCTAGATATTCATACAAAGTGAAACAAGCTGCAAACGGCAATGCAACAATGTTTCATGTTTCTTTTATTACTGAGCGAACGTGAAAACATATGGAAGGTGTGCTATGCCGGTCGGGAAAAGTCTTTCGAGACGCATACAAAATAGTAGGGACGTCGCCCCTAGTACCTGTATTTTTGTCTCTGACATATCTCACGAAGAGCATTGGCAGTGACTACTATGCATACAGCGTGGTTGCATCGGGCATACTGCTGGGGCTTTCAATCTACATAGTGGGATATATGAAAGAAAAGCGAAATGAGGAGCAGATGAGTACGCTAGGAGACATGTCGAGGGGGGTGTCTAAGATGCTGTCTGATGCAGCGGAGGTGATTGTACTTCTTTCGAAATACACGGTGCTGCTTATTACAGTGGATGTGTTCATTAACACGCTTTTTGTGCGTTTTCCGTTTATGGAGGAGATACGAGGTTCTATCTCCATATATAGGATTCTGTTTGGACTAGGTCTGGCACTTGTGGGCCTAACGATATATGTGGTGTCTACGTTCTTCAAGAAGACGTTTCTTGCGGTATCTGTAGTAGCAACGCTGGTTATGGCAATAATGCTGGCCATGTGCTACTTATTGGGCGTGAATTCTGTTTTCCACAGGCAAGACAATGTGAAAGACGATTCTTTATCGTCGTTTTTCTGGATCACTGCAGTTACGCTGTACACGATGGAGTTTGTGTCAGGAGGAGTGAAGATGGTGAATGAGTCAAGACACAGGGAACTGAATAAGTATGTGGCGATTGCAAGTGCATCGATAGTATCTATACTGCTCCTTGTATTCGTGTATGCTGCAGAGTGGATGAGGACGGCCAACAACTCTCTGGATATCTTGAAACTTGTGTTTCTGAGATCATCGAAGCTGAACGATTACCTAAAGGAATACACGATTGACAAGTACTGCCTTACATCGAGCATAATGTGCATATGCATACCTGTTGTGTGTGTGGCAATGTTTGCAATACAGTTTGATGTGTTTATTGGGTCGTTTAAGAATCTGGCAAATACAAAGGACGACAACAAGATACTGCTGTTGTCTCTTGCAGTTCTTGGGATGATTTTCATACAGGTGCTATTCAACGAGGTATTTGGTGCATTCCACTTTTACTTGGCACTTGTAGTTGTTGGAATGACACCACTTCTGGCATACCACCCGTACATATGCTATATCGTCACATCGAAGAAAATCACGCTTTTTACAGCAGTTAGCGTTCTTGCAATAATATTTATATGTGGTGTTCTTGTGGGAACAACAAAAACACTGATAGATATGGCGCGAATAAGCTAATCAACGGTTGATGGTTTTCAGAGAATATCGATTAAAGTTTTTAATCAATAGAGTATGTTGCGAGAGTTTAGCCACGACTATGCTATCTTGTGTCTAATCTTCTATATCCCCCACTTGATGCACCTCCTCGTTTTGATGCTCCACAGTTTGGGCAGTTGTTTGTTTCATACGTGGTTGCAACGTCACAATTGCTGCACCTATGATCGCCAATGTTTCCTAGATCTCTTCCGCATGCAACACATGCAAGATACGGATCGCTTCGTCCGCATGGAAGGCATGGGATAAAGCAAAGATGGCACCTGTAGCTATACCTTCTGTATTCAGAATCTGCCATGTTTCCGCAATGGGAGCAGATGATCCTTTTTGGTGCTGCTGGATATCCTTCTGGCTTATCTATCTTCTTAGACTTTGTTCTGCAGCCGACAACCAAAAAGCACAAATTTCCACAACACATTAAAGAAACACACTTTTTACTAAATATACTTTTCAACTCAGAGATAGACAAGTTGCAAATGGCAGGTTCAGCAATAGGTAGAGTAGCCTCACAACCGGATTTGATTGATTATTCAAAAATACGATGCATCAATTACATTCGATGGCACATCGCAGGCATCAATCATTTTCTTGCAATGTTCTCCAGCATTGCTCTATTCAGCCTTCCCGTTTTTAGAATCATGCTGGTATTCCTTCGAAGCTTATCGAGCTCAGACCTTTTAATGCCATTCGATCCAAAATATAGTACAACTAGGCCTAACCACTTGACTGCCACTAGGCAATCCATCGAGCTCTCAATCATCTTTGAAACCACTTCTCTCAGTACACCGGCCAATGACTCTTCTAGATGCTTTACAACTCCTTCTGCTCTCCCAATCGGGCAAGAGAGCACGACCTCTTGTATGATCTCGTGCTGATTCAGCCTCAATGATCCAATCATGGCCTTCAGATACTCTTCGTTCTCAACATACAAGCGTATTGACTCTGGCGTCAGTGAGATGTCCATTCTGATCGGAATAAACTTCACGGACGACACTTCATATACATTGATCCCATCTCGTGTCAGAACATAAAACATCCTTTGGCTCTCGCTGTGTATTATCTTCAGAACTTCAATAATCTTTGTCTTATCAAACGGCGTATCTGCCTCTTTACCAAGCATTTCTTTATAGTTTTCCCATTCCCTATTCTGCGAAACACGCATCTCTTGGACAACATCTCCTGTGTCCACAGCCACAATCTTCATCGTGTTTGACTCTCCTCCGCATATCAAAAATCTGTTATCCAACGAGAACTCTGCACATTCCACCGGCTTTTCACTGATAAAAACTTCGTTTCTCTTGCGTGCCTTCAGTGATATCTTAACTGACCTTTCATAATCAAACTGCTCGTCATATATTGTTATCTCACCAACTGTACACACACACATCTTTCCGTCTCTTACACACAGCCCAGTAATTGTCTTTTCAACATCAAGATCTAAAACTACTTGGTTATACACGTCCCATTTCTTCACAACATTGTCGTACGACACAGAGTACAACGAGCTTCTGCTCCATACCATTCTTGTCACAGGCCCTTCATGCCCTTTCAGCACATCAATCTCTTTACTTCTCTGCAAGTCAATAACTCTTATTGAATAATCATCAAAATTTGCAACAAACAGCAAAAGGCCGTCTTCACTAACCTCAGTGCTACACACTCGCATCTCCACTTGGAACGACCTATAGCACGTGCCATTCTTTACATCCCAGACAGACACTCTCCCATCTACACATACACACAGCACAGAGTTATTCAGAATGTGCACACTAAAGACACTATGCGTCATGTTTGGATCCCCAAGTGTATTCATGCATCGTTGCTCATCATACAGTCTGACTTTTTTGTCGCAACATCCAGTAGCAATAATGTTTCTCTTTACATCCATTGATATTATCTTCGGAAGATCCAACTCAAACAGAAAGACATTGACTGCCAGGTCATATATAGCAACAAACTTCGGCCCCCTTATTGCAATGCAAGCCCCAAACAGAGAAATGCCTGATATCTTGTGGCAAACCGTTGCATGGTGGACAACCTCCACTCCCTTGTACACAAGCAGATTACCCTCCTTGCCTGAGTCTAAGGAAACAGCTATAAATCCGGAGTAGCAGCTTGATGCCAGTATTTTCGAGTTAATATATACTCTATCCTTAAATTGCATCTTGTATCCATCTAGTGCATAGTATAATATCGCTCCCCCTTCACACACAACAGCTATTTCCTTCTTGTCGTCGTCAATAACATGAATACCAACCGGTATCCCAATCGTGTTGCACACACGTGTGGATTTGTTTTTGAGAATATTAATGAGCCTTACTGTACAGTCCTTGCTTGCCGTCAGCACTAAATTGCTGTCAAGAAATCTAACGCACGTGATGTCCAAGAAGTGCCCAAAATGCCTAGAATGCAGACTGAATAGCGTAAACTTAATTTCTTTGGGAACATGCCAGATCTCAAGCACTCTTGAGCATCCAGCTGCAATAAAATGCTCATTCGCCTCTATGCAAGAAAACGACTTCTTGAGCGAGCCTATAATTCTGTCCTGATTGTTCATGTACATTCTGTCCTTAGTAATAGTAAACAGTCTTTTGCAGATTGAAAATCCAAGAATTGTTTCATTTGAGCCGCAGATCCTTTTGTGCCTACCTTCTCTGACCTTGAATAGGTGGTTGCTCGATGCAAAGTAAAGATCTCCGTTGTAATAGATTCCTTTTGCCTCAGACTCAGTTGGGATGACGGTTTTCAGCGTGTACTCCCTCATCTGTGGGTAATTTTTTCTGCCTCAAACAAGAGTGCCGCACATATTGTTGCAATAGCATCTTGCTGGCACAGTAGATTGTGTTTTGCATCAGAAGGGATCGGGAATCATGAGGATGCTTGGATTTATGCACATATCAGAGTATGCCCCAACATGACAAATGCTATGACAGTAACTAAGATTAAGCTAAAGCTTGTGCGCAGGAACAGGCGTGTGAGCTGGGCAGACAGTGTTGTTGATAACGAAGGACTTGGGAGGATGAAGAGCAATGTTTGCTGTATATTCTGTTCGAAAAGCAAAGACAAGGATAAAAACAAATATGAAAGATTGTGATGCATGCAAGCTTATATGTAAGAGGATTGCCTTATGTGAAGTACACAGGCTATACGGAGCATTGCAGAGTGGAACGGGTTGGAATATTTGGTATACTATATGATTTATCTGAGCATTGGATTGTGCACTAATTATTTTGGTAGCAAGGTGCATGACTCTGGAAATAACTGATAAACCAGCTTGGGCCGAGCCCCTTTATATTGATGAAAGGATTGTCAGTCAACGATAGCTTTAGCACAAGAGAGGAGGCAGAGAAGGTTGTATTAAGTCATGCAGAACAGAATGGGCTTGTTGTTGAGTTTGAAAGCACTAATAAGTCGATTGTTGCTTGTTGTAGAGGAAAGGATGAATTTGGATGTGAGGCAAAGATAGTTGCTCAGCCACGCAAAAAAGACGATTCATATGTGGTGAAGAAGATCAAGCTGGTGCACAAATGTCCTTCTGTTACACAAAAGTACAACACTCCGGACGAGATGGTTAGATCTGAGATACACAAGGCCATAGGCGGACGCGGAGCAAGAATTGGTGAAATGGTATGCATATTAGCAGAGATGGATATAAGAATGGGATATTTTTCTGTTTGGAAGGCCATGAGGCAAGGAAGAGAATTTGATAAGGAAAATGAAGCACAGGCGGAGGCAGTGGATGGCAACAAAGCAAACGCTTTCAAAGGAGCATTGGGCGAATTTTCACTTGAGTTTTCTGAGAAAAACCCGAGTGCAGCTGTCAAATGCATGGACAATGCATTTTTCTTTTCGTATCCTGAGTATCTTGATGTTTTGGTTCCTGTCGTTGAGATAAGGGTGTATAAAAGGACAGATGGGTTTGCTGTTTTTGGAGTGCTGCGAGATCCCACATGGGCACCTGTTGTGCATTCTTGTATTGTTTCTGAAGGAATAAGTATGGAGGACACTATCAGATGCTTTGTGGATTTTCTCCCTGGAGTGTTTTTTCTTGTGGACTTTGATACGAGTGTTGTTGGTGTTTTGGAAGCAAAAAAACGAGAGTATTTTATCAAGACACGAGACATATGTAGGTTCTACCACGGCAAAGGATGGCCAACAGAGGCGATTGAAAGTGTATGGAACAGGTGCAATAATGATACAACATGTAGCATGCCTGAACTAGATGGATATGAGAAGAAAAGATATATAAAAAGATATTGCAAGGTGGATTTATTTGGGATGCAGAACACAGGGGAATGCGATGTTGATTTTATTGGGCTTGGAATGTTCAACCTGCAATATTTTGATTGCTTGAATGGAATACTGAAACAGATTGGAGACAACATGAGATACAGGAAGAAGGCAATAAGTCCAACAGATAAGCGTCCGTTTGGAAAGAATGTAGTGCATAGAATAGAAAAGAATGTAGAAATGTGCAAATCAGTGACAGACGATGTGAAAAAAGTTGACTTGACGAATCAAACATGCATGTGTGGAAGGTTCCAAGAATTTCTTATTCCGTGTGTGCATGCATGCAGAAAAATAATTGAACTAGGGGAAGATCCATATGCATATGTCAGCAATGTTTACTTAAAGACACGCTTGCTCAAACTGAATGAAGTCATTCCAGTCGTAGATTTGCAAATAAAATGCCAACCGGATAGAAATCTACTAAAGCGTGGGCCAGGAAGACCGAAAAAGATCCAGGTTCATGAACCTCAGACATTCAGTTGATAAGCAAATAGATATATAAAAGCAAGTTTTGCTGAAGAGTTATTTTCAACACACATAACGGAAACTACAGCCTACATACAGTATAAATTTTACATTAAATTGTTTTATTCAAGCAATGCTATACATATTTTCATTGTCCAATTCAATATAAAATCCTTCATGTATACACACCACATTAGATAATAGCCAAATAGATATTTATCTTTATATTATTCCAAAATACATTAAAAACAAGTATTTACTTAGATTCCGAAATAATTCGAGGAATAAGATTATTGATCTCAAGCATCACAATTCGCATAAAGTTATATATGCTAATTGGCGAATCGCTATTGCTTCCCTTGATGGCAATCTCAATAGCTAGCAAATCCTTGCTCATGCTAATCTTACTAATGTGGTTCTTAGTAACATCGTCGTCATTATTAATATGATCAAGATACGATTGGTATATGCTTGTATTCAAATTTTCCTTTACCAGTATATATATAAACGCCTTTACGAGTATATCAATATTCGTAGCATCATTTTCCTGCTCGCCTGAACCTTTATCTACCTTCTTGGTACTTATTGCCTCGCTCTGACATTTTTTCTCTTGTCTCAGCATCAGTTCCTTTGCAATAAGAACATTCACATTCTCAAATGTCATTATATCATCCATCACCTTTTTCAGCTCTTGACTAGTAAACAAGGTCTGATTTGCTTTTGCAATGGCCTCCTTGAAGTACTTGCATCCAAGACTGTTGACGTTGTCAACCTCTCCTGCTATCATCATCCTCTCAGAGTACATCCCTTCAAGAATGCTTGCATCAACACCAATTATTGATTGAATTGCATCAAACACATCCTTGTTCTCCGCTCCATTCTTGACTTCTCTGAACTTATCAAAGTATTCAAAAAATACCTGGCAATTGTGAGTTCTTTGCTGATACTCAAACAAAATCCTCAAAAAATACAGCGTTATCATGGTAAATGCCATACCAAAAATCGCACCAACAATGATATTCCTAAACCTTTTGTTCGTCGTACTCATGAGGGATCATGCTTTTAATCCATTTATACTTTGTTATATGCCATAAATAGAATATTAAATCCAGTAAAAGCATTCTTCACTGTTATTGCATTTTTAGTCCGCTATTTTACCAGCATTTCCCATCTTTCTCCCTATTTTATTCCGATTCTTCAATCCGTTCCAACTGGCATCTTCATGCATTCTTACTCAATTGTACAATATCCATCCCATGTGATTATTAAATCAACACTACGTTATATTCCTGATATAACCGTTATAACGCAACATCACAGCAGATTCCGAGCAAGCATATACTCTGCAAGCCTGCATAACAACATCATAAACAATTTAAACTTCAAAAAGCTTTATTCCAAGTCTTTCATAATATAATACCAGATGGTTTACTTTCCTTTTGCAATCATGCGTTGCGCTTATTGCTGCTTGTAGTATTCATTGTCGTTTTTATAGATTGAATAGCCTTGTCTACTGGAGTATCTACCGGATTGGATGATATAATAGTATTGATTATAGGTATCGTTACAACCGGCTTCTCATCAAGAATCATCTTTGCCATCTGTGAAATTGTTACAAATATGTAATTTATCACAGGCATGGGCATTGGTTTGGCACCTTTGTAATCGACAGCTAGTTTAGACTCAGAAACACTCTTCATTTCAGAGCTCATATTATTCAGCACAGACTCAAAGTACTTGGCTTTGTTATATCCAAACGCAGCATCCTCAAAAAATTTGCTGTCTTCCACCAGTCCAGTTGGACTGAACAGATACTTAATCATAACCTTTGCATAGAGCTCAGACATCCTATTGTTTTCCTCTTGAATCTCAACATCTTCTGGGGTTTCATTCTCCGCACTGGCACCCTTCTTAACAGCATCCTCCTCCTTTTTCTTTATGATTTCTGCAATTTCCTTTTCATATTTGCTTCGTATCTCTTGGTATGGCGTCTTTATAATCGATATGATATCTTCAACCTTTACCTTCGAGTCTTCAAACAGAATACTTCTGGCTTTAATCACACTATCGCTGATTGCATCAGCAAAATTACTATCAATAGTAGATGAAGTCGCCATCAAACTGTTGTATACCATCATCGCTGGCCTGTTTACATCCTCATCTCCCTTCTTAAACTGATCCATTGTTGCCTTTATTGCTTTGAACACCTCCACATGATCAAGCTTCACAGGCTCTTTCTTTTCATCCTTATCCTCTGCAGGCTTTGCATCCTTACTAATTGCCTCCTCAATGAAAGAATACCTCGGCGGCACTTCCTTGACTATCTTCTCAACATCCTTTTCAGTAAGCTTTCCAAGCGGTCCTGCAGGCCACAGAAAGATTATCAATAGCAGAAGTACAATCACAAGCACTATGCTTCCAATTATAACATACAACCTATTGTTGTTTTTAAGTTCTCCTCTATCCTGCTCTGCCATATCGTATGTCCTGTTTTTTCTTCTTATTTATACTTTTGCAGATAATTTCCTACTTTGGTTCATTAATTAATCCGCAAATACAAACGCTCGCTTTTCATTAAAGGAGACTTCTCCTAATACAACTACCAAGCATAATACGTAGCGAACTTCAAGATCACACTTACTTCATTAAGGAGTTTCCGGCAATTGCGATTGGTTGCATTTCCATTTCCCATCCATCGCAACACTCATTAAGGAATGCCTTCGTTATACCTAACTGTCAGTACCTGGAAAGCTTGTGGCAAAAAAAAACATACATGCACAAATATGCTCTCAGGAGACGATAAAGCTGTGCCATTTTCTTTTCTAACGGTGAGTATGAAAATTCCCTGCATGCAACAAAAAAGTTGAACGATTCAGAATACTTGAGGAAAAAGCTCTTGCCTACATTTTCGCAATCCAGCGGGTATAGAAGGTTGAAGGATAGAATCGCACATATGCATATGCACTTGAGCTTTAGTCTCATAGTCAGATTTATCAATATACAAACAAACGTTCCTGTGGCAAGAAAAATTAACGAAACCCAAACGTTGTTGAGAATATAGAAAACTACAAGCACAGGAATCCATATCTTGAGAACCAGATATATGAAAATGTGAAAGAAATACGTGCCTGGAGAGTATATCTTGTTAACATGGCAATACACATGTGCCTTTTCCTCATTAATGACCGCGCTTCCACGTATCAGAACTAGTAGGTATATTCCTGTTGAGATTATCTTGTAGTCCATCAAGCTCCAGTCATGTGTCTTCATGTATATAAATGACTCCACAACCCATCTTATCAGCGACTTAGCCAAGCTTAATATAAAGCAAACAGTATGCAATAGCATTTGCTTCAAAATGCGATCTATCCTTAGGTGTATCTTAGACAATAAATACCTCATCAAGCATTCTGCCTCGCAAATGCCAAGCCTATCCAGCTGCACATAAGAAATGACTGAAGCATTTGAGAATTGATTAAGCATGATGTATTTAAGCTTCAGTATCAAAAGAATGCATATTTGGATCGAGAACGAGAAAAAAAGCTTTTTGAGTCTTTTTGTCTTCTTCTCTTCAAGAATACACCTCCTTCTTGTCAATGCTAACGATGTGTTGATGTTCATATCATACAGCCAATATGCAGATTGAGATTGGCTTTCGATTCTCGCTTTGCTTTCCTCGTCATGTACTTTTTTACAATTGTTTACATTTGCAGAGCATGGATCCGTATCTACACATTTTACTCTGTGTACAGCCAGATCATCCTGCCATAGGCCATATCCGTTATTTTTTCCAGGGCATTCTGCATCACCTACCATTCTGAGGCTAAATGTCTTGTATGGCCTGGACCGTCTTCGAAAAGAATCGTATAATAAATCAGCATTAATGGTCTCGAATCTTTGTATACCTGCATTCTCGTGAAAGTCAAGACATTCTACCTCGTTTTTTTTAATAACAATGCACCCATCCAGGCCAAACTCCATAGAATACTCTGTTTCGACAAGAATAACGCATTGGTTACTTACTGAATAGCTCTTGAGCGTAGACAAGTATTTTTTCTCAAGGGAATGCCTTGTTTGAAAGTCTCTTAAAACAATCACCTTCAGCTCAGAGGCCAGATTGATTGCTGTTTCCCATAGCCTAGACTCAGATATAGATAATTCAGATATAGAAGTGTCTTGAAGATCTGTAAGATCAAACATCTCCATAAGTTCCTTTGCATCGCGAAAATTGATAAACTCAAGTGAATGCCTTACACTTTCGTTGGAATAGAATATTTTGTATGGATTCATCATACCCTGCAGTTCATCGTAGTATATCGGCTTTCCATTGTATAGTATGTTTCCATAGACATTCAGCATCTCATTGTTATCTGGCAATGAAGATTTTGTTAGCGAGTCCAATATGATCCTTCGAATGCCATTCGACAGCCCTCCAATGCCATAGATCCCTTTGGCAAATATTACCTGGTTGTTGCATACATGCTTGCCATCTACAATCATTTCAACGCCCTCAATTGTCAATGTACTTCTTACAGACTCGGCCATCTTAAGGCTTCAGGGTGTCTTTTAATAACAGTAAGTGTACAATTCCACAATACCTTATACAACGTAAATAATCAAAAGTGTTACAAAGCAATAGCCATACCTTAATCAGTACTCATCTGCATCATCGATTGATATTACACATTACTTTGATGAACGATTGCAGTATTCTTCCAATTAACTTACCATAACATATACATATTTGCTCCATTAAGGCGATTGGCTCACACTTCATGCCAGCTCAAAACTAATAGGTGATGCTGGTATGAAGATTCTTAGTAGAAACGCTGAATTTACCAATTGATGGATCAACAGGAACTTCATATGTAAGCTGCCTTGCTGGGCCTCTTTCAACAAACTGCTTGTAAAGAGTCCTCAGTTTACCAAAGTTGTCAGGAATTATTCTTCCATATGCCTTGTGAAGGATTGCACGGTTCTTTTGCTGGCTTATCAGCATATTTTGATACTTGTTGATCTGCTCCAGTCTTCGTCTCAGAAGATCTTCATGCCCTTTGAAGCTCAAGAAGTTGTTTGCAACATCGGCAACTGCAATTGTGTCCTTGACAAGCACCTGCGGATCTTGTATAATGCCCGAGACAAGCCTCTTTTCCTCTTCCTTCAGCTGATTTGCCTCGTTTATCTTTTTCTCTGCCTTGATTCTCTTCTCCTCGGAGCGGATCTTGTTGATTTTGAACTCTGAAATCAGACTCTCGAGCTTTGCCTGCATCGCCTGCTGGCGTGCATTGTGAATTCCATCATGTATCGAAAAGATGTATTCTCCGTTCCCGTGGATACTTTTGATCGACTTTGAAGGGAATATACGAATCCCAACCTTCCTGTTATGAGTTCCATTAGCAATGCTAGGTATTGTGAATTCCCGCGACTCATGATGCCTGCCTCCAAGTCTTGATCTCAGCATGCTCAGCAGAGGAGCTATATGGTCTGTGTATGTATAGGAGCCAAAGTCTGTTCTGTGCGGGTTACTGACTTCATATCTGGTCTCGTAGTGGTGAGTGCGTGGATTTTCGGAAACCATTGCGGTCGTTCCTCTTATGGCTGCAAAAAATCCAACTAGATGCAGCATAAGCGGTTTCATGAGGAGAATCTGGGTTTGCCTTTTATACCATACCAGAGTAAAACACATTGTTTCAATCTGCTGGGCCTGATTGTGAATGTAGCAATTATGTGCATTGATGATTGGATTATTTTGGTTTGAAGCAGTAACTGTGAATAAACCAGCCATCAAGCATTTCAAAATCAAACATTTTCAGGTATCAAGGTTCGCATTATGATTTGAAACGCAATGGAACCCTGGGATGGAAAGAGTGTTCCAGAGGATAAACGAGCTTCTGAAAAATCCCAGGCTGGAGGATTTGGCTGCTGCATTTGAAGAGGACG
This sequence comes from Ordospora pajunii, assembly GCF_021821965.1. Lineage (NCBI taxonomy): Eukaryota > Fungi > Microsporidia > Ordosporidae > Ordospora > Ordospora pajunii. The sequence continues at coordinate 278,319 of NW_026848116.1, forward strand.
GATACATAAGAATGAACAGAGTATACATATCCCCGTTTTCATTAAAGCAGCTGTTGATCAAGCTTGTGGGGATGGGGTTGGCCTCATGGCAAATGAATCCGAATGGGCTGTTTTTCCAGTTCAGGACATTCCGACTGAAGTTTCATGGGTCAGTGAATGTTGTGATGAAACAGAGGATATTTTGTATAGAGATTGACTTTGATCCCAGTATTGATGGAGGAGCAGGAATTCCGGTACTCAAGGAGCTCGAAGGATATCTGAAAGGATGCGATGCACTTTTTTTCATGACGTATGCAATTGACATTGACAAGGAGATTCTTCAGAATCCTCTTTCTGAGAGCTTCGACTTTTTGTACAAGAAGAGTTTTGGGAAGAAGTAATACAGTGTATCTATTGAGGGTGTGTTTATGTAAGTATATGCACAAGCTTAAAACAAAAAAAAACACCCCTAGGGAAGTAAACAATAATGCTTAGCAACATCAATGAGTACTTTGGACTTATCAAAAACAAGTTGTCAGAAGTGTACGAGAAGATCTTTCAGAACTTCATCAAATCACTGTTTGTAAAGCCATCATCGATTCTTTTCCTGGGCATAGATAATGCAGGAAAAACAACGCTGGTAAACAAGCTGAAGAGCAATTCCACAAGTGCATACATGCCTACTAAGCATCCAAACACATACCAGGTCGAGATTGGAAACCTCAAGGCACAGGTTGTTGATCTTGGAGGGCATTCAGCAGTCAGAATAGTGTGGAAGGAGTATTTCTATAATTGCGATGGAATTGTGTTTATAGTTGATGTACATGATAACAAAAGGTTTCCTGAGGTTAGAGAGGCATACATGACGGTGAGGGAGATGGAAAAGAATGCGCCGATCGTTGTTCTTATGAACAAGGTGGATTTGGTAAAGCACACGCCTGAGTCTGCTGAGCAGGACTATGAGTGGAATTCTGTCCTGAGAGAAGCGACGGGGATTGAGAATCAGGAAGATCCGGATGCAGGGCAGGTAGTGAAGATTTTTTATGTTAAGATGCTGAAGGATGATGGAGATTCGAACAGCATAACAGGGCCTCTTGCAAGAGCCTTTAAGTGGCTAGAAACAATGATTACTTATAGTGGCAAGAAAGAATCGTCGTTGAATAAAACCTTATGATCTGTGAAGTGGTTAATGCTTGATGTCTGTGGAAAAGTATTGTTTCAGATGTGTTTTTAGATCCAACTCTGTTCTCAAAACTGTCACATAAAGCAGTTAAGAAACATGAAACTTTTTGTATTTAAGATGTTTCCTTCATGGCTGTATGAGACCATTCTGTCGAGTGTTAGCCATACTGTTTGCAGGAAGTGCTGTAGTTCAATGTAACAACAAGGATGATATGTTTTCCCTAGCATTGAAAAGTGAGAACAACATACTAAATCAGGAGGATATCCTTATGATGCTGCATCTTAGAGATCATGGATTTTCTGTACAACCATCAATTTCATTGGTAAATCACTAGATAACACTAGTATCGTGTGCTTACAAAGTACTTGATGTGCTACTGCAGTTTATTATGGGATATTCATATTCATATTCTGTTGCTGCAGTGCATTGCCAGGAATGTAATTGAATATTATTGATCGTTTTAATTGATATGTTTTATGCATCACGCTGCATTTACAGCAAAATGCATTTTAATCTCAACAATGCAGAGTTAGCGGATTGTATTGAACCATTTATTAAAACCTTACCAGCTATTGTTTTGCATGGATGGGCAATTGGAAGCTTAGATCATCAAGCTCCTGGTGTTAAATATTATGATGATCCAAGAGTCCTAGAACCTGTTCTTGAGTGACTTTGTATGGAATGACAATAGGAAAGTTCGGATCTCTTAGGCTCTTAGTGCTAAACATTGTGTTTTCTCTGTATTCCGGATGATGCCTCCATTTGTTAATGTAGTGCGAAAGATAAGGATGTGCTGTTCTGCAGTTGATCGGAGCGATTATAAGCAATAGCAGGCCAAGGCATATCTGGTAAATCTTGGTTTTCTGCCCAAAACCTATTAAGTTCCACTTCATCTGTGTAAATCTGAACTCTGTAGAGCAATAGCTTTATTCTTTCGCATCAAATGAAACCGAAACATGTTTATTATTATCAATGTGAATTGGATCAAGTCCAAACGACTCCTGACAAATCATGCAAGCCTTAGGTTTTCCAATGCAGTTCCGATCTTGTCTGCAAAAACAGAATCTTTTACATCAAGCCCAAGTATCCACTCTTTTATTCCATTCTCACGCAATGCTTCAACTCTGTTTTCAAATCCGTCTTCCCTCCATGACAAGTTTATTATTATCCACACAAATGCAATGCAGAGATTCCTGGTTGTGCATATTCTCTTCATGCCATCCAAGTGCTTGGAGTTGAGAACCACTTTCTTGAATTTATCTGATCCTGTACTTAAATTAACAATGCAGTACATTATCTGCAGCATGACCCATTCATCGTTGCTACCCTCTTCAATCATACCAATGCTACCAAACTTCTCAAGATACACAAATATTTGGCTTATTATGCCTTCGAATCCATGCACAATATAGTCAAGAGAGTCGTCACATAGGAGATTCCTGATCACGTTGAAGCAATTTCCCAAAACCATCAGATCTTTCTTTTGCTCGTAAATTTCAAAGAAAATGCCGAAGAAGAGTCTATGAGTCTTCTTAATGAAAGTTTCCTTTGTGGCTGTAGTTGCATTGTACAGAAAATTTTTGAACAAATGTAATACCACGCATGGAAATCGTTCTACGTATCTTAAAACGATCTCCACCCCACCCAGAGCAACAAACTTCGATTTATAATCTCCATATTCCATTACAAGATTGGCAAGGATCTTCAGAACGCTTTGCTCAACAATGCCAATACATACCTCATTTTCAGGCATAATTGCAGAGACTCCATCGATGGTTTCTGGAAGACTGTGTTCCAGAATATTTATCAGTGTTTCTACAATTGGGCAGTCCAGAAAGTCCGATCTCAGCAGTGTTACGCTTCTAGTCACATTCTTAAGAAGCAACACAGCCATAGCAAATGCAGAATCAAATGTTTTTCCCTCAATCTTTTGCTTGAGAAGCACAAATACAGCAGGAACCAGCTTGCTTTTTGCAATTATCTTTCTACTCTCCTCAAGCACACTTGTTAAACAATATATGCAGAAAAATATCTCTGTACTTATTTCGCTGGGTTTCGAATGGCATGCCCTACTAACCAATCGTGATACAACCTCGTTGTTTTTGAAAAGCATCTGAGCATGCATATTTGCATAACTTACATGGCCAATTAGTACAAGCACTTCTTTACGATCGAACGAAAGAGCATTCAATTCGTATACAAGCCTTTCAAGAATCTCATTATCTCTCTTGCCACTGAAATTGTAAATCTTCACACAGCACGAGATGCCATCAAGTTTGCATCTAGAGCCCAGCTCATTTATTCTACCAAGCAGGTGCTCTATTTTTACATATTGCCACGTGGATTCGCTTATTAGCTTGCTAAGTAGCTTGGTTGAATTTATTTCTGGGCTACATAATGCTCTAATTGTTTTCTCTGTGCCTAATCTTCTTGTAATTCTACAATCAACATCTACGACTCTGCAAAATAGTTCAATTACCTCGTTCCTGATTATGCTGCTGTATAAAGCATCACCTGTATTCTCAATAACAGATAGAAAAAAATCAAAGTAACAGTCATGCAAAAGATCTGCACCTGTTTCAGAAAGCATTACTCTGAACGATCTGAACATCGATGCATGTAATTTAGTCAATGGAGGGCCTGATGAGCTCAGAAAGCAGAAAACACGATCAATGCATCCTCTAACATCCTGTTTGATTTCCGTATTTCTGGATGTTGCCAGTAAAGACAGTATGTCTAGATACAAGCACTCAAGTTCGGACACATTGGAAAAAGAAAGTGTTTCTATGAATCCTGTTTCAAATAGAAGCGTCTTTTCTTTTTCGTTGCACACGATCCTGTCTCGAATGTTTTTCAATAGCAATAGTTGCTGGGCTTCAGGTACATAAACATGTTCTAAGCAGCTTTCGTGTGGAGTGTTTGATTTTTCATCCATCTGACTTGTTGCACTATTAATTAAATCATCCTATTTCGTCTACATGTGTTGTTTGACTACTGATGTATTTGTTCGTTTGCTGTGTCATCATTTAGAAACCAATTAGAAGGCCCAATACTCAATTTATAGATCAAACAAGCATCTATTATCGATGAGTAGTAAACACATGCAGCAGGCATTATGGCCATACACCGTTAAACCTTGGCATCGTGCACAATTTGTATGCTCAGGATAAAAAAAATAATTCCAAATTCCTTATGGATACTAAGAAGAGCTCGATCCAAGTAGAGGTGAGAATAAACCCAAGGCTGGACAATGCATTCGAATGCGGAGCAAACACATTGACTGCAGGAACAAAGACATACACATTTAACCGAATACACCTCACAACATCCCAATCACAGATATATAACAAAAGTGTCAGGCATCTTACAGAAGCGTTTCTTGAGGGATACAATTGCACAGTAATGGCATATGGGCAGACAGGCAGTGGCAAAACATACACAATGGGGATAACACATGAGGACATGACAGGAGTTGTTCCTCAAGCTCTTAGGCACATATTTAAGAAAAGCTTGGAAATTACCTGTACTTTTATTGAGGTCTATAATGAAGAGGTAATAGACTTATTCAGTCATCACAAGCGGCCTCTGAGTCTTAGGGAAGCAAATGGAGAAGTGATTGTTGCAGGGGTAAGCGAAATATGCCTGAGGTCGTATGAAGACGGGATAGAAGCATTGAGCAAAGGATCGCTTGAAAGAACAACGAAGTCGACGAATATGAATTCGAAGTCGTCACGGAGCCATGCAATATTTACGCTTTTTTACAAGTGCGAAGTGAACGGCTCATTTGTAATGTCGAAATTTTCGTTTGTTGACTTGGCAGGAAGCGAGAGATTGAAGCGAACGCTGTGTGCCGGAGACCGTGCGAAGGAGGGCATATCCATAAATTCTGGGCTTCTGGCACTGGGAAATGTTATTTCTGCATTGTTCAAAAGATCACCGCATGTTCCGTTCAGGGATTCGAAGCTTACAAGGATTCTTCAAAGCTGCTTGAACGGATATGTCTTGATGATAGCATGCGTATCGTCCTCACATGCAGATATGAACGAGACACACAATACGCTGAAGTATGCAAGCAGAGCAGCATCTATTGAAACGTCTGTGCGAATGAACATACAGGTTGATGGGTCGAAGTTTGCGATGCTGCTGCTGAAGAAGGAGATTCAGAAGCTGAAGGTTGAGAATCAGATGTTGAAGGATAGGATAAAGAGAGACTCACAAGTGAATGTGGAGGAAGTTATTTGTGAGAATCGGATGCTGAAGTCGAAGATAGAATCGATGGGTAGCGAGAAGGATGATAAAAGGGAGGAGCTTTCCCAGGAGATTCTGAAGCATCCTTTTGTGCAAAACTTGATTGACGAGAATCAGAGGCTTAATGAGATGGTTCAAAGCATATGTGTTTCGAGGTCAGAGGTACAGGTGTGTGCGACGATAGCTGGTATGGCCGACGGAATGCAGGAGGCATGCCGTAAAGCAAAGTTAGATGATGAATCAGTCGATTATGAAAATAATAATCGCAGAGAGGAAAGCAACGAGAGGAATGCTTTGGATATGTGGAGTATGCCCGAGTCTGTGGTTTTGGGCATTGAAAAGACGCAGGGTACCGATTCTGAAAAAACAGGTGTGCAACGTGATGACAAGGAGAATAATTCCAGAATAGACACTATAAGGAAGCATGTAGATTCATTGGAAATATCCAATACAGCGGATGCGGCAAATAAGATTGAAATGAAGCAGAATATAGAAAAAGTACACAAGAGGGCAGTGACGTTTGATTTAGAAAGAAATACAAAGAAATATGCGTTATTTACACCAAGAAAGGAAAAGATTACGATGAAAATCACAATTGAGAACACAATTACGGGATATCTGCCAACAGTCTTAGCATTCTATGATTCATGTGTTGTATTTTCATCAATAGACAACAAAGTAAGGCAATGGGGCGAAAAGGTGTCAGTGTTGTTTGCTGAGGAGGGTATAAGATGCATGGCCTCAGCAGAAACATTGCTTTACACCACCCGAGGAATGCTCAGAAGGTTTGATCCAAGATCTGGAACTCGGCCTGTTTATGTGTTCCGGAGTGAGATATCTGCAGTTATGTCTTCTGAGCATTACATGTTTACTGGACACGAGGATGGGACGTTCTCTATGCTTGACGATAGAAACTCAAAAATAGTTGTCTCGGAAAAGGCACATTCAGGAACAATTTTCAGTATAGAAAAGATTGGAGAGGATATATACACTGCATCTAGGGATCACACGGTTAAATGCTATAGTGATGGGTTTTTGACACTTTCGCCTCCGCATTTAGATTCTGTGCAAGGATTGCTAAGCTATAACGGAGACTTAGTCAGTTTTGGACGAGATTGCTCATTGAAGAGATGGAGAAGTAGGTCGATAGTCAAGACGGTTCCATATGCCCATGACTCCTGGATAAAGTGTGGAGTAGCAATGAAAGATTCATTTGTGACTGGGTCGAAAGATGGATCTCTACGATTCTGGGATTTTTGTGACAATTCTGTTTTTTGTGTTGGTAAGGTGAAGTTTGAAGGGTCGATAAACTCTATTGCGTTTGGAGAAGGATCCAGTGTGTATGTGGGATGCCAAAACAAGGAAATTATGGCTATAACATGCAAATATGATACCTAAAGAATAATTACTGTATATGATTATGATCTAAATCAATAAAATACAAATTTATGTTTTAAGCATTTGTTATTATGAAGTTTATTTGAGTTAAACAGTGATAGCCTAACATCACTTCTTATCTACTTTTTAGTCTTCCTCAGAATCAGTAGGAGGATTGGCAGGCTCCACTTCGTCTTCATTTTTAAAGTTTTTAAGAAGACTTTTAGAAGCGCCATCTATCCGATCTTTAACTTTGCCGAATTCAGCAGAGATTGAAGCACTATCTTTAATTTTTTTTCCAATGTCAGCGAACATTCCACAGTATATACTCGTAGCAAACACAGAAATAAAAACTATTCTATTAATTCTAGCCATTTCAAAGGTATGATCCGTGTAATTTTCATATATATACATATAAAGGAGGCGATGGTTATTATCTCCAATTTCCACAACAACGTTATTGAATTGCTATTAAAGATTCGAACTCCTCATTTGTGATTCCATCTTTGCAATATCAAGTGAATCATTGATAAAGTTGATACTAGTGTTCATAAAATACATTGTCCAATAAAATGACTAAAACACATATGTATAAGCATTATTAATCACATTAAGCATTCTTGTAAATTACCATGCAAATCTGATCGCCTCATCAACTAATGAAATACATGAGCAATCTACCTATTGAAGTTATTTATTATCTAAACACATTATCCATTCACAAGCAGCAGTATATAATAATAATCCGTTTATTTTTCAAGCATTTCATCAAACATAGACAAATTGCAGTAAATATTAATAATTTTCCCCAAGACTATTGAAGCAATCAAACCAAACCACAAAGAGCCCATAAAACATTTGGTTCTATTGATATAATCATCATCATTCACTTTATTGATGATTTGAATAGAATTATCAATTTCAGTAGCTTTTGCATCATTATTGGTGTTCATATACGACGCACTATAATCAATATAGTTTTCATTAGATAATAGCTCCAATACCTTGTAAACAATAGCTTTTATAAAGAGTAGAAGCAATCCTACTAAAAATACATATTAATTGAATCATCCATCTCTTCTCTTTGTAATCTTCTCCATATAAGGATACTACATTAAGTATTTGAATTCCATTCACTATAATCAGTAAAGCAAAGATGGCAATGTTGCTCCAATGTTTCAGTTTATGCCGAGCAGTATTATCAGGACTCAAGCTTTTTTCATCAATGAAAACATATTCAATCACACTCATCAAAATAAATGTAAACAGCAACATGCTCAAAAGATCCTGCTTCAATACCATTTGATCATACACGAAATCAATTATAGCAACAGGAATCATTGAAATGCTACAAGCAGTAGGCATTATGTTTTCATACATTGTGTCTACAAGTTTTTTCTTATTTTTTCTCGAACTGCTTACTATCATAAAAAATATAACTAAAATAGGAACTAAAACGTAGAGTATTGCAATAGCCTTCTTCACATATTTGGAATCAATGAGCGGTGCCACCGCTATCATAAAAACTAAAATAGTGGCTCAGCAATAGTGGGAATTTTAGGCAATATTATATTCCTTATTATCTGTGAATCCTTCTCATTTGACTTTTTATCCGATTCATCGTTTACCATCTCATTATGCAGGGATTACTCATTTTGCATTTTTATTACAGTGCCAAACACTTAGTCCACTCAATTGATCCACTATATCATCTCAGCCACCTCTTCAGATATCGCTAATCCGATAATCAGCATCTACAAACGATAATTGCAAATCAATGTGCCATACACATAACATTCAGATATCATTCGCTAGTTATATCTAGCACGCTAAATTCAACATCCACGGCATTGTCTGGTATACCAGAAACACTCGTAGTGGCAAACAAAGAATACAATAATATTTGAAGCAAACCTATTGCAAAACATACATCATACTTATTTTTCTTGATCTATATCCAAAATCAAACTAGTATGATATGAGTTGTTCAGATATTCACTAATTTCATTCTTTAAACTTTTATCACATATTATTTTGCCTTCCAATCCTAAGCTAAAAAGTATTAACCTAATACATTCATTGCATTCATCAATATTCATCAGCTTTAATTTATCTTCCAAATGCTCACTATCTGATATACTACATTCCTTGCCTTCTCTCGAAATATAGTATTCTCCTGCTACACTAGCAACTATTTGAACAAAAAAATCAAAAATCAGCGTATCTAATAATGAGCTGTATGCTATTAAATAACTAACTCCTTTCTCAAATGATCCCAATGATTTATCTTTTTGATCGAATTTTGATAATTTGCCTTTTATTGTTTTTAGTAAACTGATGTCTTCTATAGCATAATACAAAGCATTATTTTTTTCTTGAATACTTATAGGATTGTCATCTTTAGATATCATTACATCAAAATCAAAAAACATTGGCTTAAAATCGTCATCTATTTGATTGAATAGCATATAAACACGATTTCTGCTACAAATTAAAGATTTTATGCGAGTTTTTATAGTTTTTACATCAGATATGGTATCGAACTACTAACATCTGCATTTATATTACTTTTGACTTTCTCACATATAAGCTTAGCTAACGCTTCTATTCTTATTTTATATCTAGCTTGCCTTATTTTTTGTTGCTCTTTTTGTTCGTCTAATGGCTCATTTGCAGATTAATTTGCTGCTTAATGTTTGGTATTTTCCTTTTAGCTCTAATGATTCTTCTTTCCTCTATTGCCCACTCTATCCGTTCTCTTTTATGATTATTCATACTCCCACATTAATTAAACCCAATTCCATCAAACTATAAATTCCACATGCCTTCTTTCTCATCCTACTGTTTTAAATTAAATATATGGATATATACTTATTACCACGCCAATCGTTTTTTCTCATTCCACATTTCATATCCCATCACTAATACTTATCATTATTAATACTGCTTATTACTGCAGCATTTCATTATTCATGCCACTACTCACATTCATATCCATAATCTGTATCACCCTTCCTGTAATTGCCT